>NC_079197.1:172066339-172341339 GCF_029499605.1 Hyla sarda | reverse complement strand
AAAGCAGCCGGAATGTTGGACCACTCTTCCTTTACAAACTGCTCCAGGTCTTATTGGAAGGCGCCTTTTCCCAACAGCAATTTTAAGATCTCTCCACAGGTGATCAATGGGATTTAGATCTGGACTCATTGCTGCCACTTCAGAACTCTCCAGCGCTTTATTGCCATCCATTTCTTGGGCTTTTTGACGTCTCTTTGGGGTCGTTGTCCTGCTGGAAGATCCAAGATCTCGGACGCAAACCCAGCTTTCTGACACTGGGCTGTACAGTGCGACCCAAAATCCATTGGTAATCCTCAGATTTCATGATGTCTTGTACACATTCAAGGCCACCAGTGCCAGAGGCAGCAAAACATCATTGACCTCCCCCATATTTCACTGTAGGTACTGTGTTCTTTTCTTTGTAGGCCTCATTCGATTTTTGATAAACCTTAGAATGATGTGATTTACCAAAAAGCTCTATCCTGATCTTATCTGTCCACAAGACGTTTTCCCAGAAGGATTTTGGCTTACTAAAGTTCATTTTAGCAAAATGTCATCTTGCTTTTTTATGTCTCTGTGTCAGCATTGGGGTCCTCCTGGGTCTCCTCCATAGCGTTTCATTTAATTTAAATGTCGACAGATAGTTCGCGCTGAAACTGATTCTCCTCGAGCCTGCAGGACAGCTTGAATATCTTTGGAACTTGTTTGGGGCTGCTTATCCACCATCCGGACCATCCTGCGTAGACACCTTTCATAAATTTTTCTCTTCCGTCCTCGCCCAGGGAGATTATCTACAGTGCCATGGGTTGTAAACTTCTTGATAATGTTGCGCACTGTGCACAAAAGCAAATCTAGATCTCTGGAGATGGACTTGTAACCTTGAGATTGTTGATATTTTTCCACAATTTTGGTTCTCAAGTCCTCAGACAGTTCTCTTCTCCTCTTCCTGTTGTCCATGCTTAGTGTGGCACACACAGACACACAATATAAAGACTAAGTGGACTTCTCTCCTTTTAATCTGCTTTCAGGTGTGATTTTTATATTGCCCACACCTGTTACTTGCCCCAGGTGAGTTTAAAGGAGCATAACATGCTTGAAACAATCTTATTTTTCCACAATTTTGAAAGGGTGCTAATAATTTTGTCCAGACCATTTTTGGAGTTTCGTGACATTATGTCCAATTTGCTTTTTTCCTCCCTTGTTTGGTTTAGTTCCAATACACACAAAGGGAATAAACATGTGTATAACAAAACCTGTGTTACTGCAATCCTTTTCTGGGAGAAATACTTAATTTTCTTGAAAAATGTCAAGGGTGTCAACATTTATGGCCATGACGAAGTCTAGATCAGAGGTTTCAAACTCAAATTATTTGGGGGCCACTGGAGGTAGTGGCTGGGCCGCATGCACCCTTCACATATAATGCCCCCATCATGCACCCCTCATCATCCACCAGTAACACCCCATTCCCCCTACCCCCTGTGGTAATAGCATGAGCTGACAGATGATGGAGGTGCAACTGCTGGGGGGGGGGGGGGGGAAAGCATTAGGTAGGCAGCAGTTTCCCCACATTAGGATGGTAGCATAGATTCCCCACATTAGGTAGTATACTTTCCCCACATTAGGTAGCACTATGTCGCATTCCCTCCCCCCGACACAAAAACACAAGGGAGGAGTAAGTGAAGGTAATGGGCTCTATTGGACGGGGCGGTTTTGAGCACGGACGCAGATGAAGACCGGGGGAGTGGGGGTGTACTGGTGGCAGCGCGGACGCAGATGAAGACCGGCCAGACACACACACAGGGGATGGAGATGCGCTCCATCAAGTCTTGTGTTAAGTCTTCCGGCATTTAACGCTGTTTGCCCGAAGCAGGGCTGAATGCCTGAAGAAATTACCTGCCCGGCACCCGGAACTGCATGCCCGGGCCGGGAGTTTGAGACCCCTGGTCTAGATCATGGAGAAAGTCATCAAACTGAAGGACAAACCATGGAGGAAGTCATTAAACAGATAGACC
Organism: Hyla sarda; assembly: GCF_029499605.1. Taxonomy (NCBI): domain Eukaryota; kingdom Metazoa; phylum Chordata; class Amphibia; order Anura; family Hylidae; genus Hyla; species Hyla sarda. The sequence continues at coordinate 172,339,348 of NC_079197.1, read as the reverse complement.
TTGGAGGAAGTCATCAACAGAATTATGGCGGAAGTCATCAAAAAGAAGAATAGACCATGTAGTAAGTCATATAACAGAAGGATGGACCATGGAAGAAGTCATCAACAAAAAATTGACTATGGGGGAAGTCATAAAACAGAAGGATATATTATGGGAAAAGTAATAAAACAGAAGGACAGACCATTGAGGAAGCAAAAAACCAAATAAACCTTGGTGGAAATCATAAAACAAGATAAACCATGGAAGAAGTCCTTAACAGAAGGATAGATCATGGCAAAAGTCATAAAACATAAATCTAGATCATGGAGAAAGTCATCAAGAAAAAGATGGACCATGGAAAAAATCATCAAGAAAAAGACCATGTAGAACATAATAAAACAGGATGGACCATAAAAGAAGTCATCAACAGAAGGATAGATCAAGGCAAAAGTCATAAAACATAAGTCTAGATTATGGAGAAAGTCATCAAACTGAAGGACAGACCTTGGAGGAAGTCATGAAACAGAATAATGGAGGAAGTCATGAAACAGAAGAATAGACCATGCAGTAAGTCATAAAACAGAAGGATGGACCATGGAAGAAGTCATCAACAAAAAATGGACTATGGGGGAAGTCCTAAAAACAGAAGGATATATTCTGGAGGAAGTTATAAATCAGAGGGATAGACCATGGAGGAAGTCATCAACAGAAGGAGGGACTATAGATATCAAACAGAAGGATAAACTACAAGGGAAGTCATCAACAGAAGGAGGGACTTTAGATATCAAACAGAAGGATAAACTACGAGGGAAGTCATCAACAGAAGGAGGGACTTTAGATATCAAACAGAAGGATAAACTATGAAGGAAGTCATCAAACAGAAGACTAATTCACAGAGAAGGTTATCAAGCAAATAGACCATAAAGAAAGCCATCAAACGGAAGAATAAACCATAAAGGAAGTTATCAAATCGAAGACTAAGTTACGGAGGAAGTTATCATACAAATAGACCATGGAGAAAGCTATACAACAGAAGGATAAACCATAAAGGAAGCCATCAAACAGATAGAACATAGAGAAAATCATAGTTGCAGGACGGTGCAGGAGATGAAGAGGGACCAATGTATAATATCCAAGGACACAATGGAAAGATGAGGTCTACAGGAGATGTCCTCACCCTCTCAAGGCGACTCTCATCCATGGATTTTGAGTATTCTTTTAATTTGTACTCTTCCCGTTCTATGTGTGCGCTCTCAATGTCAGCTGAAAGATGAGGCATGTTTGACACCCAGGCAACTGTGCGTTCCGAGGCTGGAGTGACCGGGTTCAGGGTGGACTGTGCATGTGAGTGCTGTGGAGAAACAGGCCTGTGTTATCCAGGACACAGTTAGAGGAACAGCTGTAATGTAACAACACATGGCTCGGTGAGGTACCTGCTTAGTTATGCTGGGTTTTAACCCTGCTGCATCTTTCTCTACCGATTGCTGACGGACTCTGGCTGCTCCGTACATTGGTTCCGGGCTCTGCAGTAGGTTACCGCTGCTTGGTCGAGGTTTATGGGCGGCCTGCACCGTCAGTTGTTGGGATTTTCCCCTGTGAAGAGGAGGCGGCTGTGAGTCTTGCCTCCGCGGTACTCCGGGGCCAATGGTGATTTGTGGAGGTGATAGCATGTGTTGCAGATTGTCTTGGAGGGAAAGCTGCCTCTTGCTACAATGTTAAAAAAAGAGCAATGCCATTCTAAGCAGCTAAGCCTGATGTATAGAACATTAAGCCACTGTCTCCATAAACCACACACAACACCGACAACGTGCACCAGCAGAAACAGGTTATATTTGACTACAGGACCCAAAGGTGATGTTAGTCATAACCCCGGGGAGTCACTGTGTAAGAGCAATTTTTTAATTATTATTATTTTTTTTAAAACTTTTTTTTGATCCTTACTGCCCTCTCTCATACTGCTTCACACATGTTGCAGCTGCATCCCCCTCCTCCCCCACATCCCTGTGTTATCTTTCCAGTCTCACCATAGATGGGTATTTTTTAACAGAGGAAATACAAGTAAGGAACATGCCACCGTCCCTTAGTATGATGACTCCGCCCCTAGACATCTTATCCCCTATCCAAAGGATAGGGGATAAGATATCTGCTCGCAGGGGGTCTGGCCACAGAAACCCCCCCCCCCCCCCACGAGATCTCCGAGCCAGCACCCCAGCAACATTTATGTTCAGAACATCAACTTCGGGCTTCTGTGTTCGTGACATCATGCCACGCCCCCTCCCTTCCTGTCTATATGAGGGGGAGTGACAGCTGTGGTGCAGACGTACACAGCAGTCACTCTGCCTCCCATAGAGAAGAATAGAGGTGGCATCACAAACACAGAAGCCCGAAGCCGGCGTTCTGAACATAAATACTACTGTGACTTTTCTTATACCAGTAATAAGATTCGTAAAAATTTGCAAACTTTATTGAACATCTTGTAAAAACAGACAGAGCAGACAGGTTTTGGAAAGTTAGCTATCCTTAATCATGACTGAAAACACAGAAAGGCAATTACAAATACTAAGATACTTACAATATACAAACTATGATTAAATACTCTACCAGTGATGTGTTTTTTTTTTTTTACAAGATGTTTAATAAGTATTGGAGCTAAAAGCCTTTCTATAGTCGTGTTCTTCATGACCTGGGATCTAAGGATCTAATCTACAGGAAGCAACAGCGATTTTAGCGACAGTGCTGGCCCCCTTTTTGTTAGATATAGGAGCCGTAGTGCCTGGGAAAAGGTCCAATTTTTGTCCCCTATTAATGTGGAACCTACTAAATTCCTATAGTGATAACAGAATGAAACAAATAACTCTTTGCAACAGTTGTAAAATGACATTTTTTTTTTTACCAGTTGAAGACTTGTGATGTGGTGACATCTAGTGGTGAATATATAAAAATTAGATTTCATAATTGAGTTATATATATTCGAAATGAAGCTCCATATAACGGTGTCTCTGGATTCTCCAGTTTTGTTCACGTCTTCTTCAGTCAAAGACAACTTGTTTCTGCCCGTGCACACACAAATATATCCATCCATGTTGAATGTCCCTGTTGAGCTCTGACCAATGAGCTATGTTTTTTTTTTTTGCCAAGTTACTTGATTCAGCCCCATAATGTGTTATATTTCGGATGCCACTCTAGGTTTGGCTGAGAGCCCTCAACTCACGGTGCAAGTGATGGCTGCTTTACATAGACCTGCATTGTGACTCCCCAATAACTAACCACCCACCACCTCTTAATTTTAGCACCTACAACAGGGAAGCTACTATGCAACCAAACAGCTCACAAAAGGGGCTGAATCAGAACCAAACAAGAAGATGTTTTCATACAAGAACAACACCTCCGTCTATGTTGTGTTATGTGCTAAGTGTTGGACACAGACGTGCGACATAAATATGGAATAACTATATATAAATATATAGTGATATATACATATAGTATTATATATGTATATAAAGTGATGTGTTATATACCACCTCTCTACTCTTCCCACCTGAGCCCCAAATCTTGCGCCCCCTAGCGGGGCTGGTACCTGAACTCTGACCCCTGCCGGGTGAAGTCGTCGCTGTAGCTGTGACTGTGCAGCATGTGCTTTCCGGAGCTTAGGTCCTCACTCTTGCTGTAGCCATGGAATGGGGCAAAGGCATCAACTCCGGGGTCCGGCCGATGAGGAGCCGGGTGAGAGGGTGGTGCAGCTGGGCCATCGGGGGCCATGTGGAAGAGCGGGTTCTGGAAGGACAAGGGAATGCGCAGCTGCTGAGCCGAAAGCCCATCGGTGGTGACTCCCATCTGACTGAGTCGCAGACCAGCCGCAATGCTAGACCCACTGCCCTGGGAGAGCCGGCCCCCTGGGCGAAGTCCCCCGGATATGGAGGCCTGGCTGGAGTTGAGCATGTCCCCTACCGCTTGCAGGTTGGACACACTGTTCATGCGGCTATCCTGCAAGTCTAACATGGAAACACTTTTGTTCACGCTCAGCATCTTCTGGTCTGGCTCGGTGATATCTGAGCTGCTGGTGCAATAGGCAGGTGAAGAGCGGGTGAGTGGGCGGCGTGACACAAAGAACATATCCTTGGAGGACTTGTCCTTGGTTGGTGAGGGTAATCGGGTCATGTCAATGGAGCTGGGGGGAGAGAAAATTGAAAATGAGGATAACCCATTCATCCATCTCCTCCTCTACTTGGTTGGACTTGATGGACTTTGTGTCTTTTTTCAACCATACAGCGTAACTATGTAAGGATGAGGAGATACTTTATAAAATGCACAGACGTGATTGTACTCTTCCTCTATGCTAGAAATCTGGTCCATCTACCCCTCAGAATCACATGGGGCACCGCCATACACTGACATAGTACTGCTACTATAGATATCATCGCTGCTGTGATCCTGAGCTCATTGTATGGATGATTCCTATATATAGAAAGAAGGTGAATGTCCAGCGCCAACTCGTAGAAAAGAACTTTATTCAGTTACCATAGGAAACATCACATGGACTCAATTAACGTGACGCGTTTCGGCCGAGACGCGTCACGTTACTTGAGTCCATGTGAAGTTTCCTATGGCAACCGAATAAAGAAGTTATTTTCTTCGAGTTGGCGCTGGACATTCACCTTCTTTCTATTTCAATTGGATGAGTCCAAGTCCAGTCCGGGCGCCTGTGCAGGGGTGAGCTGGATTACACTGTGTTCGCTCCTATATATAGTCGCAGGTTCTTTTTATCAGACAATAGAAAATGTTAACACCTTCTTGTACCTACCTGTTGAGGTCTCGCGCTAGGTAGCTCTGGAGCTCCGCTGATGGCCCCCTCAGGATGACGGGTTTTGGAGGTGGCAACCGTTCTTGATGACTTGGCTGCCGCTGGATGTGGGGGTTCCTGAGCGCTAGGCTGATGTCATTGAGAAGGCGAGGGAGGGGCCCCAGCTTCATAAGAGCGTCCTGCTCCAATAATTGTAAAACAATAAACCAGTGAGATCAGGCCTTCACAGAACAAAGCTACTCTATGGTCATGGGGAAACACCCAACATAAGAAGTAAAGTATAGTACAATATACTGCTACATAGCACCGTAGAATAGTGTAGTACCGTATGCTATATAGTACACTATACAGTATTGAATGGCCAGTACAGTATAGAATACAGCTTAAAATAATATAGCACAGTCAAGCATAGACTAGTATAATATATGTTGTCCTGTCAGGATGAAGAGATGATGTGCAGCACTCACCAGGAACACTTCAAAGGGAGTTTAATAGACAGGGCAACAGCCGTTTCGTGCAACTTACTGCACTTCTTTTGGCCCACGGTGCGTGGAACCGATGTTGTATATAAAATAGTATAGTAGAGTACACTACATAGTATACAGCATTGTATATTATAGTAGAGTATATACTACATAATATACAGCATTGTATAGTACAGTATACTACATAGTATACAGCATAAAATAGTATAGCACAGTATATACTACATAGTATACAGCATAGATTAGTATAGTACAGTATATACTACATAGTATACAGCATAGATTAGTATAGTACAGTATATACTACATAGTATACAGCATAGAATAGTATAGTACAGTATATACTATATAGTATACAGAATAAAATAATATAGTACAGTATATACAACATAGTATATAGCATAGAATAGTATAGTACAGTATATACTACATAGTATACAGCATAGAATAGTATAGTACAGTATATACTACATAGTATACAGCATAGAATAGTATAGTACAGTATATACTATATAGTATACAGAATAAAATAATATAGTACAGTATATACTACATAGTATACAGCATAGAATAGTATAGTACAGTATATACTATATAGTATACAGAATAAAATAATATAGTACAGTATATACTACATAGTATACAGCATAGAATAGTATAGTACAGTATATACTACATAGTATACAGCATAATATAATATAGTAAGTATATACTACATAGTATACAGCATAGAATAGTATAGTACAGTATATACTACATAGTATACAGCATAGAATAGTATAGTACAGTATATACTACATAGTATACAGCATAGAATAGTATAGTACAGTATACACTACATAGTATACAGCATAGAATAGTATAGTACAGTATATGTTACGCCTAGCGCTCCGGGTCCCCGCTCCTCCCCGGAGCGCTCACGGCGTCTTTCTCCCTGCAGCTTCCCGGTCAGTCCCGCTGACCGGGAGCGCTGCTCTGCCATGGCCGTTGGGGATGCGATTCGCACAGCGGGACGCGCCCGCTCGCGAATCGCATCCCAGGTCACTTACCCGTTCCCGTCTCCTGCGGTCATGTGCTGGCGCGCGCGGCTCCGCTCTCTAGGGCGCGCGCGCGCCAGCTCCCTGAGACTTAAAGGGCCAGTGCACCAATGATTGGTGCCTGGCCCAATTAGCTTAATTGGTTCCCACCTGTTCCCTGGCTATATCTAGTCTCCTCCCTTGCACTCCCTGGCCGGATCTTGTTGCCCTTGTGCCTAGTGAAAGTGTTTTGTGTGTTTAAAAGCCTGTGTACCAGAACTTCTGCTATCTCCCCTGACTACGAACCTTGCCGCCTGCCCCCGACCTTCTGCTACGTCCGACTTTGCTTCTGCCTACTCCCTTGTACCTCGCCTATCTTCAGCAGTCAGAGAGGTGAGCCGTTGCTAGTGGATACGACCTGGTCACTACCGCCGCAGCAAGACCATCCCGCTTTGCGGCGGGCTCTGGTGAAAACCTGTAGTGGCTTAGAACCGGTCCACTAGCGCGGTCCTCGCCATCCCTCTCTGGCACAGAGGATCCACTACCTGCCAGCCGGCATCGTGACAGTAGATCCGGCCATGGATCCCGCTGAAGTTCCTCTGCCAGCTGCCGCCGACCTCCCTACATTGGTCGCCCGACAAGAGCACCAGCTGTCGTACTTGACCACCATGCTACAGCAGCTCCAGTCACAGCAACAGCAGCAACAGTCACAGCTACAGCAAGTTCAGTCTCAGCTACAGCAGCAACAACCATCTCCTCCGCCAGCTCCTGCACCCCTTCCGCAGCGAGTGGCCACTCCTAGCCTCCGCCTGTCTTTGCCGGACAAATTTAATGGGGACTCTAAGTTTTGCCGTGGCTTCCTTTCGCAATGTTCTCTGCACTTGGAGATGATGTCGGACCAGTTTCCTACTGAAAGGTCTAAGGTGGCTTTCGTAGTCAGCCTTCTGTCTGGAAAAGCCCTGTCATGGGCCACACCGCTCTGGGACCGCAATGACCCCGTCACTGCCTCTGTACACTCCTTCTTCTCGGAAATTCGAAGTGTCTTTGAGGAACCTGCCCGAGCCTCTTCTGCTGAGACTGCCCTGCTGAACCTGGTCCAGGGTAATTCCTCCGTTGGCGAGTACGCCATACAATTCCGTACTCTTGCTTCTGAACTATCCTGGAATAATGAGGCTCTCTGCGCGACCTTTAAAAAAGGCCTATCCAGCAACATTAAAGATGTTCTGGCCGCACGAGAGACTCCTGCTAGCCTGCATGAACTCATTCATCTGGCCACTCGCATTGACATGCGTTTTTCTGAGAGGCATCAAGAGCTCCGCCAGGAAAAAGACTTAGATCTCTGGACACCTCTCCCACAGTCTCCACTGCAATCTGCGCCTAGGCCTCCCGCCGAGGAGGCCATGCAAGTGGATCGGTCTCGCCTGACCCTGGAAGAGAGGAATCGCCGTAAGGAGGAGAATCTTTGTCTGTACTGTGCCAGTACTGAACATTTTTTGGTGGATTGCCCAATCCGTCCTCCACGCCTGGGAAACGCACGCTCGCACTCAGCTCTCGTGGGTGTGGCGTCTCTTGATGCTAAGTCGGCTTCTCCACGTCTCACGGTGCCTGTTCGGATTTCTACTTCAGCCAGCTCTCCCCTCTCAGCCGTGGCCTGCCTGGACTCTGGAGCTTCTGGGAATTTTATTCGGGAGTCCTTAGTGAATAAATTCCGCATTCCGGTGACCCGTCTTGTCAAGCCACTCCACATTTCCGCGGTCAACGGAGCCAGGTTGGATTGCACCGTGCGTTACCGCACGGAGCCCCTCCTAATGTGCATCGGACCTCATCACGAGGAAATTAAATTTTTTGTCCTTCCTAATTGCACTTCCGAAATTCTCCTTGGACTACCCTGGCTTCAACACCATTCCCCAACCCTGGATTGGTCCACTGGGGAGATCAAGAGTTGGGGTCCCTCTTGTTCCAAGGACTGCCTTCAACCGGTTCCCAGTAATCCCTGCCGTGACCCTGTGGTTCCTCCTGTATCCGCTCCCCCTAAGGTCATTAAGGACTCTGCCTGCCTCAGGAAATGCCTCTCCCCCCCTCCCAGTCCCTTCAGGCAAGCCTCTGTGCCTCCCCATGGCCCCCGTCCTGGTGTCACACTGCCCCGTGCCAGGTCTCGCCCTCTGCCCTCCCTCCCCATTCCTACTCCTGCTCTACTGCCTGCCATTGAGGAAACCATCCATTCCTTCCCGGTGTCCTCATCCCAGGGGAGGCAGTCACCGGACAAAAAAAAGGGGAGACCTAAGGGGGGGGGTACTGTTACGCCTAGCGCTCCGGGTCCCCGCTCCTCCCCGGAGCGCTCACGGCGTCTTTCTCCCTGCAGCTTCCCGGTCAGTCCCGCTGACCTGGAGCGCTGCTCTGCCATGGCCGTTGGGGATGCGATTCGCACAGCGGGACGCGCCCGCTCGCGAATCGCATCCCAGGTCACTTACCCGTTCCCGTCTCCTGCGGTCATGTGCTGGCGCGCGCGCGCCAGCTCCCTGAGACTTAAAGGGCCAGTGCACCAATGATTGGTGCCTGGCCCAATTAGCTTAATTGGTTCCCACCTGTTCCCTGGCTATATCTAGTCTCCTCCCTTGCACTCCCTGGCCGGATCTTGTTGCCCTTGTGCCTAGTGAAAGCGTTTTGTGTGTTTAAAAGCCTGTGTACCAGAACTTCTGCTATCTCCCCTGACTACGAACCTTGCCGCCTGCCCCCGACCTTCTGCTACGTCCGACTTTGCTTCTGCCTACTCCCTTGTACCTCGCCTATCTTCAGCAGTCAGAGAGGTGAGCCGTTGCTAGTGGATACGACCTGGTCACTACCGCCGCAGCAAGACCATCCCGCTTTGCGGCGGGCTCTGGTGAAAACCTGTAGTGGCTTAGAACCGGTCCACTAGCGCGGTCCTCGCCATCCCTCTCTGGCACAGAGGATCCACTACCTGCCAGCCGGCATCGTGACAGTATATACTACATAGTATACAGCATAGATTAGTATAGTACAGTATATACTACATAACATACAGCATAATATAATATAGTACAGTATATACTACATAGTATACAGCATAGAATAATATAGTACAGTATATACTACATAGTATACAGCATAGAATAGTATAGTACAGTATATACTACATAGTATACAGCATAGAATAATATAGTACAGTATATACTACATAGTATACAGCATAGAATAATATAGTACAGTATATACTACATAGTATACAGCATAGAATAGTATAGTACAGTATATACTACATAGTATACAGCATAGAATAATATAGTACAGTATATACTACATAGTATACAGCATAGAATAATATAGTACAGTATATACTACATAGTATACAGCATAGAATAGTATAGTACAGTATATACTACATAGTATACAGCATAGAATAATATAGTACAGTATATACTACATAGTATACAGCATAGAATAATATAGTACAGTATATACTACATAGTATACAGCATAGACTAGTATAGTACAGTATATACTACATAGTATACAGCATAGAATAGTATAGTACAGTATATACAACATAGTATACAGCATAGAATAGTATAGTACAGTATATACTACATAGTATACAGCATAGAATAGTATAGTACAGTATATACTACATAGTATACAGCATAGAATAGTATAGTACAGTATATACTACATAGTATACAGCATAGAATAGTATAGTACAGTATATACTACATAGTATACAGCATAGAATAGTATAGTACAGTATATACTACATAGTATACAGCATAGAATAATATAGTACAGTATATACTACATAGTATACAGCATAGAATAGTATAGTACAGTATATACTACATAGTATACAGCATAGAATAGTATAGTACAGTATATACTATATAGTATACAGCATAGAATAGTATAGTACAGTATATACTACATAGTATACAGCATAGAATAGTATAGTACAGTATATACTATATAGTATACAGCATAGAATAGTATAGTACAGTATATACTATATAGTATACAGCATAGAATAGTATAGTACAGTATATACTACATAGTATACAGCATAATATAATATAGTACAGTATATACTACATAGTATACAGCATAGAATAGTATAGTACAGTATATACTACATAGTATACAGCATAGAATAGTATAGTACAGTATATACTATATAGTATACAGCATAGAATAGTATAGTACAGTATATACTACATAGTATACAGCATAGATTAGTATAGTACAGTATATACTACATAGTATACAGCATAGAATAGTATAGTACAGTATATACTACATAGTATACAGCATAGAATAGTATAGTACAGTATATACTACATAGTATACAGCATAGAATAGTATAGTACAGTATATACTATATAGTATACAGAATAAAATAATATAGTACAGTATATACTACATAGTATACAGCATAGAATAGTATAGTACAGTATATACTACATAGTATACAGCATAGAATAGTATAGTACAGTATATACTACATAGTATACAGCATAGATTAGTATAGTACAGTATATACTACATAGTATACAGCATAGATTAGTATAGTACAGTATATACTACATAGTATACAGCATAGAATAGTATAGTACAGTATATACTACATAGTATACAGCATAGAATAATATAGTACAGTATATACTACATAGTATACAGCATAGATTAGTATAGTACAGTATATACTACATAGTATACAGCATAGAATAGTATAGTACAGTATATACAACATAGTATATAGCATAGAATAGTATAGTACAGTATATACTATATAGTATACAGCATAGAATAGTATAGAACAGTATATACTACATAGTATACAGCATAGAATAGTATAGTACAGTATATACAACATAGTATACAGCATAGAATAGTATAGTACAGTATATACTACATAGTATACAGCATAATATAATATAGTACAGTATATACTACATAGTATACAGCATAATATAATATAGTACAGTTTATATACTAAATACTAGTATAGTATACAGCATAGAATAGTATAGTACAGTATATACAACATAGTATATAGCATAGAATAGTATAGTACAGTATATACTACATAGTATACAGCATAGAATAGTATAGTACAGTATATACAACATAGTATATAGCATAGAATAGTATAGTACAGTATATACAACATAGTATATAGCATAGAATAGTATAGTACAGTATATACTACATAGTATACAGCATAGAATAGTATAGTACAGTATATACAACATAGTATATAGCATAGAATAGTATAGTACAGTATATACTACATAGTATACAGCATAGAATAGTATAGTACAGTATATACTACATAGTATACAGCATAGAATAGTATAGTACAGTATATACTATATAGTATACAGCATAGAATAGTATAGTACAGTATATACTACATAGTATACAGCATAGAATAGTATAGTACAGTATATACTACATAGTATACAGCATAGATTAGTATAGTACAGTATATACTACATAGTATACAGCATAGAATAGTATAGTACAGTATATACAACATAGTATATAGCATAGAATAGTATAGTACAGTATATACTACATAGTATACAGCATAGAATAGTATAGTACAGTATATACTACATAGTATACAGCATAGAATAGTATAGTACAGTATATACTACATAGTATACAGCATAGAATAGTATAGTACAGTATATACTACATAGTATACAGCATAGAATAATATAGTACAGTATATACTACATAGTATACAGCATAGAATAGTATAGTACAGTATATACTACATAGTATACAGCATAGAATAGTATAGTACAGTATATACTATATAGTATACAGCATAGAATAGTATAGTACAGTATATACTACATAGTATACAGCATAGAATAGTATAGTACAGTATATACTATATAGTATACAGCATAGAATAGTATAGTACAGTATATACTATATAGTATACAGCATAGAATAGTATAGTACAGTATATACTACATAGTATACAGCATAATATAATATAGTACAGTATATACTACATAGTATACAGCATAGAATAGTATAGTACAGTATATACTACATAGTATACAGCATAGAATAGTATAGTACAGTATATACTATATAGTATACAGCATAGAATAGTATAGTACAGTATATACTACATAGTATACAGCATAGATTAGTATAGTACAGTATATACTACATAGTATACAGCATAGAATAGTATAGTACAGTATATACTACATAGTATACAGCATAGAATAGTATAGTACAGTATATACTACATAGTATACAGCATAGAATAGTATAGTACAGTATATACTATATAGTATACAGAATAAAATAATATAGTACAGTATATACTACATAGTATACAGCATAGAATAGTATAGTACAGTATATACTACATAGTATACAGCATAGAATAGTATAGTACAGTATATACTACATAGTATACAGCATAGAATAGTATAGTACAGTATATACTACATAGTATACAGCATAGATTAGTATAGTACAGTATATACTACATAGTATACAGCATAGAATAGTATAGTACAGTATATACTACATAGTATACAGCATAGAATAATATAGTACAGTATATACTACATAGTATACAGCATAGATTAGTATAGTACAGTATATACTACATAGTATACAGCATAGAATAGTATAGTACAGTATATACAACATAGTATATAGCATAGAATAGTATAGTACAGTATATACTATATAGTATACAGCATAGAATAGTATAGAACAGTATATACAACATAGTATACAGCATAGAATAGTATAGTACAGTATATACTACATAGTATACAGCATAATATAATATAGTACAGTATATACTACATAGTATACAGCATAATATAATATAGTACAGTTTATATACTAAATACTAGTATAGTATACAGCATAGAATAGTATAGTACAGTATATACTACATAGTATACAGCATAGAATAGTATAGTACAGTATATACAACATAGTATATAGCATAGAATAGTATAGTACAGTATATACTACATAGTATACAGCATAGAATAGTATAGTACAGTATATACAACATAGTATATAGCATAGAATAGTATAGTACAGTATATACAACATAGTATATAGCATAGAATAGTATAGTACAGTATATACTACATAGTATACAGCATAGAATAGTATAGTACAGTATATACAACATAGTATATAGCATAGAATAGTATAGTACAGTATATACTACATAGTATACAGCATAGAATAGTATAGTACAGTATATACTACATAGTATACAGCATAGAATAGTATAGTACAGTATATACTATATAGTATACAGCATAGAATAGTATAGTACAGTATATACTACATAGTATACAGCATAGAATAGTATAGTACAGTATATACTACATAGTATACAGCATAGATTAGTATAGTACAGTATATACTACATAGTATACAGCATAGAATAGTATAGTACAGTATATACAACATAGTATATAGCATAGAATAGTATAGTACAGTATATACTACATAGTATACAGCATAGAATAGTATAGTACAGTATATACTACATAGTATACAGCATAGAATAGTATAGTACAGTATATACTATATAGTATACAGCATAGAATAGTATAGTACAGTATATACTACATAGTATACAGCATAGAATAGTATAGTACAGTATATACTACATAGTATACAGCATAGATTAGTATAGTACAGTATATACTACATAGTATACAGCATAGAATAGTATAGTACAGTATATACAACATAGTAAACAGCATAATATAATATAGTACAGTATATACTACATAGTATACAGCATAGAATAGTATAGTACAGTATATACTACATAGTATACAGCATAATATAATATAGTACATTACACTACATAGTATACAGAATAATATAATATAGTACAGTATATATACTAAATACTAGTATAGTATACAGCATAGTATAGTACAGTATATATATATATATATATATATATATATATTTAATACTAGTATAGTATACAGCATAGTATAGTACAGTATATATATATATATATATATATATTTAATACTAGTATAGTATACAGCATAGTATAGTACAGTATATACTACATAGTATACAGCATAATATAATATAGTACAGTATATACTACATAGTATACAGCATAATATAATATAGTACAGTATATATACTAAATACTAGTATAGTATACAGCATAGTATAGTACAGTATATACTACATAGTATACAGCATAATATAATATAGTACAGTATATATACTAAATACTAGTATAGTATACAGCATAGTATAGTACAGTATATATATATATATATATATATATTTATATATTTAATACTAGTATAGTATACAGCATAGTATAGTACAGTATATAGTATACAGCATAATATAATATAGTACAGTATATACTACACAGTATACAGCATAATATAATATAGTACAGTATATATACTAAATACTAGTATAGTATACAGCATAGTATAGTACAGTATATACTACATAGTATACAGCATAATATAATATAGTACAGTATATATACTAAATACTAGTATAGTATACAGCATAGTATAGTACAGTATATATATATATATATATATATATATATATATATATATTTAATACTAGTATAGTATACAGCATAGTATAGTACAGTATATAGTATACAGCATAATATAATATAGTACAGTATATACTACATAGTATACAGCATAATATAATATAGTACAGTATATATACTAAATACTAGTATAGTATACAGCATAGTATAGTACTGTATATATATATATATATATATATATATATATTTAATACTAGTATAGTATACAGCATAGTATAGTACAGTATATAGTATACAGCATAATATAATATAGTACAGTATATACTACATAGTATACAGCATAATATAATATAGTACAGTATATATACTAAATACTAGTATAGTATACAGCATAGTATAGTACTGTATATCAAATAGCAGATAGTATAGAATAATATACAGGGAAACGTCTTTGATACGACCACCAATTGCATTGAAAAGTGGTCTTCTATTAAAGGGGAGGGGGTGTTCTTAAAAGAAAATGGCGGCTATATAAAGTCTTTGGTGGACTGAAAATCCATCACACAAAATGTGATCAGGATAAGGAGGTGGTCTACACAATGAGGTGGTCTCTTTTGTAGTGGTTTCACTGTACAGTTTCCACAGTGTTTCCCAACCTTTGGCTCTCCAAAGGTGACATCTCCTACCATGCCCTAGTATACACTGGTAAACAATAATGCCCCCCCCCATGGTGTTGGAATACACAAGCAGTGCTGCACTCTGCCATAGATATATTAATACTTACTTTACTTAGCTGGGGGATCACTTCCCATAACAGGGCGTGCAGGGTACTCAGCTCCCGCCCCAGATCGATGTAGCCCTCGAAGTTGCTGCTGTTGGTGAGCGCATCCATGTTGGAGATCTCGTACAAGAAATTCTGCATATTGGCCAACTCCGTCTCCAGGAACTCATTCATGAAGGACATGTGCTCTTCCTTACTGCTGAATCTGATGAGAGCGGCATCTCAGTATTGATCTATATATATGTATACAAAACTACTTCCTGCCCATTGACCAGATGGACTGGTCCTTCATACCCCCAAAGCAACCACCCCTCATTCCATCAGCTCACTGTCCCCTCTGTGTGGCCCAGGTGTGTAATCATGCAGCATTATATGTCTAAGTAATGGGAGAAACATAAGTTCCCTTAAAGTGTACCTGTCAATAACAAAAACTATTTATATATTGTAGGAAATAACATATTATTCTGTAATATACATTGGTTAATAATGTGTATATTTTTGTCCCTGCAGCTATTGCCTGTGTGTCTCTGTGACAAGGCCAAATACAGGAAGAGTGAATGTACAGGGCTCTGTACACCAAGGACAAGCGGGGCTACGTACACCGAGGACTAGCGGGGCTCTGTACACTGAGGACAAGCAGGGCTCTGTACACCAAGGACAAGCGGGGCTACGTACACCGAGGACAAGCGGGGCTCTGTACACTGAGGACAAGCGGGGCTCTGTACACCAAGGACAAGCGGAGCTACATACACCGAGGACAAGCAGGGCTCTGTACACTGAGGACAAGCGGGGCTCTGTACACTGAGGACGAGCGGGGCTCTGTACAATGAGGACAAGCGGGGCTCTGTACATCAAGGACAAGTGGGGCTACATACACGGAGGACAAGCAGGGCTCTGTACACCGAGGACAAGCGGGGCTCTGTACACCGAGGACAAGCAGGGCTCTGTACACTGAGGACAAGCGGGGCTCTGTACACTGAGGACAAGTGGGGCTCTGTACACTGAGGACAAGTGGGGCTCTGTACACTGAGGACAAGCGGGGCTCTGTACACCGAGGACAAGCGGGGCTCTGTACACCGAGGACAAGCAGGGCTCTGTACAACGAGGACAAGCGGGGCTCTGTACACCGAGGACAAGCGAGGCTCTGTACACCGAGGACAAGCGGGGCTCTGTTCACCGAGGACAAGCGGGGCTCTGTACACCGAGGACAAGCGGGGCTTTGTATACTGGGGACAAGCGGGGCTCTGTACAACGAGGACAAGCGGGGCTCTGTACACCGAGGACAAGCGGGGCTCTGTACACCGAGGACAAGCGGGGTTTTGTATACTGGGGACAAGCGGGGCTCTGTACATTGAGGACAAGCGGGGCTCTGTACACTGAGGACAAGCGGGGCTCTGTACACTGAGGACAAGCGGGGCTCTGTACAGTGAGGAAAAGCAGGGCTCTGTACACCGAGGACAAGCAGGGCTCTGTACACTGAGGACAAGCGGGGCTCTGTACAGTGAGGACAAGCAGGGCTCTGTACACTGAGGGCAAGCAGGGCTCTGTACACTGAGGACAAGCAGGGCTCTGTACACTGGGGACAAGCAGGGCTCTGTATACTGGGAACAAGGGGGGCTCTGTACACTGAGGACAAGCGGGGCTCTGTACACTGAGGACAAGCGGGGCTCTGTACACCGAGGACAAGCGGGGCTCTGTACACCGAGGACAAGCGGGGCTCTGTACACCGAGGACAAGCGGGGCTCTGTACACCGAGGACAAGTGGGGCTCTGTGCACAGAGGACAAGCAGGGCTCTGTAAACTGAGGACAAGCTGGGCTCTCTACACCGAGGACCAGCAGGGCTCTGTACACTGAGGCTCTGTGACATGCTCCCAGCTCACAAAGCAGGATGAGTGACAATTCGGGAGACTGCACAAAGCCCTGCTTGTCCTGACCTCACTTTCTGTATTTGGACCCAAAAATATACATATTATTTATTTAATGTATATTATCAATATACATATAATGTATTATCTACATTATATAAAAAGTTTTTGCTAACGACAGGCACACTTTAAGTAGTCAGAACCGTTGAGGTTGTGTCACAGTGTCACCCCAATGTATAGGCTGGCCTAGGCTCCCCTCTCTTTCCCTGTGCCACTCCCCATCCCCTGCCCCCTACTCTCACTTGAAGTTGAAGTTGGCCAGGTTCTGGATGACCTTAGCGATGAGGGTGAGGGTCCTAGATGTTTGCTCATCAGGATATTCCTGCATCAGGCCGAAGAGGCTGGGGGACATGATGGCCGGACACAGGAAGCGGAGGAAGAGAGAGGCACTGATGAGTCGATCTGCTATGTCTTCACGGCCGCGCTCCGCACAGCGCATCCTCCATGAAGCAAAGACTTCTTTTAACTCCCGGGGAAACACACTAAGAGTGGAAGGAGCAAGTAGAAACAGTAAAGACGAGAGTTAGAAGCCTTGACATAACAAGCACTTAAAGTGTACCCCTCGTCTACACAGACAGCGAAGGCAGACCCGATATCCAACATCTTACGACCTAGTGAATGGCTGCCTTCATTGTATGTGCCAGGTACACTTTAAATGTAAAATATAAGGGAGCGGGAGGCACAGAAAGACTGACAGAGAGAAGGATAATAGTCGTGAAGGTGAGTATAATAAAGAATACAAGAGGGATGGGAAATACAGAGAGGAAAGGATATTGTCGGAGCACGAAAAGGGGAGGGGAGGGGAAAAAGTCAAATGTAATGGAGAATGACTAACATATAATGTCTTATTCTTTTCCTGGAAATGACATCACATGACCAGACACTGACCAATGGGAGTTGAAGACTTTGCAAAGCGCAAGTTCGCAGCACATCCTGAGATTGGCCTGGTGATCGGGCAGGGCAGAAGGCGGACAACGCATGGGGTCAACCTCGCAGTCCTCCTCTGATTCATACAGAGCCCGAATAAACTCACCTGCCAAGGGAGAAGGAGCGTCAGTAAGGAACACGGGTCCGTAATATACAAAGACACATTATTTATTTGGGTATGGTATATACTGATAATAAAGAAAAAGAACATAAAGAAAGATGAAGAAAGAAGCCTCTTACCAATGGCTTCCTTGAGGTATCTCTGTCCTATCAGTTTCAGAAACTCCTCTATGGCTTTAGTTGCAAGTGTGTTCTCACGGAGAATAAGGTGCTCTCTATCAAGGAAGCGATCGACCTCTGTCATAGCCATATCCGAGAGGAAGTCCTGAGAAGAAAGACACGGACCAATGTATGAATGGATTATAGGCTACCGACACATTACATAGACATGCCTCAACGTACAATGGCCTCAGGTTACAATATATTCTAATACAATGGCCTCAGGTTACAATGTATTCTAATACAATGGCCTCAGGTTACAATATATTCTAATACAATGGCCTCAGGTTACAATATATTCTAATACAATGGCCTCAGGTTACAATATATTCTGTATACAATGGCCTCAGGTTACAATATATTCTGTATACAATGGCCTCACGTTATAATATATTCTGTATACAATGTCCTCAGGTTATAATATATTCTGTATACAATGTCCTCAGGTTATAATATATTCTGTATACAATGGTCTCAGGTTATAATATATTCTGTATACAATGGCCTCAGGATATAATATATTCTGTATACAATGTCCTCAGGTTATAATATATTCTGTATACAATGGTCTCAGGTTATAATATATTCTGTATACAATGGCCTCACGTTATAATATATTCTGTATACAATGACCTCAGGATATAATATATTCTGTATACAATGGCCTCACGTTATAATATATTCTGTATACGATGGCCTCACGTTATAATATATTCTGTATACAATGTCCTCAGGATATAATATATTCTGTATACAATGGCCTCAGGATATAATATATTCTGTATACAATGTCCTCAGGTTATAATATATTCTGTATACAATGGCCTCAGGTTATAATATATTCTGTATACAATGGCCTCAGGTTATAATATATTCTGTATACAATGGCTTTAGGTTATAATATATTCTGTATACAATGTCCTCAGGTTATAATATATTCTGTATACAATGTCCTCAGGTTATAATATATTCTGTATACAATGTCCTCAGGTTATAATATATTCTGTATACAATGTCCTCAGGTTATAATATATTCTGTATACAATGTCCTCAGGTTATAATATATTCTGTATACAATGTCCTCAGGTTATAATATATTCTGTATACAATGTCCTCAGGTTATAATATATTCTGTATACAATGGCCTCAGGTTATAATATATTCTGTATACAATGGCCTCAGGATATAATATATTCTGTATACAATGGCCTCAGGTTATAATATATTCTGTATACAATGGCCTCAGGTTA
This sequence comes from Hyla sarda, assembly GCF_029499605.1. Taxonomy (NCBI): domain Eukaryota; kingdom Metazoa; phylum Chordata; class Amphibia; order Anura; family Hylidae; genus Hyla; species Hyla sarda. The sequence continues at coordinate 172,319,335 of NC_079197.1, read as the reverse complement.
TAATATATTCTGTATACAATGGCCTCAGGATATAATATATTCTGTATACAATGGCCTCAGGTTATAATATATTCTGTATACAATGTCCTCAGGATATAATATATTCTGTATACAATGGCCTCAGGTTATAATATATTCTGTATACAATGGCCTCAGGTTATAATATATTCTGTATACAATGACCTCAGGTTATAATATATTCTGTATACAATGTCCTCAGTATATAATATATTCTGTATACAATGGCCTCAGGATATAATATATTCTGTATACAATGGCCTCAGGTTATAATATATTCTGTATACAATGGCCTCAGGATATAATATATTCTCATACAATGGCCTCAGGATATAATATATTCTGTATACAATGTCCTCAGGATATAATATATTCTGTATACAATGTCCTCAGGTTATAATATATTCTGTATACAATGTCCTCAGGTTACAATATATTCTGTATACAATGGCCTCAGGTTATAATATATTCTGTATACAATGTCCTCAGTATATAATATATTCTGTATACAATGGCCTCAGGATATAATATATTCTGTATACAATGGCCTCAGGTTATAATATATTCTGTATACAATGGCCTCAGGTTATAATATATTCTGTATACAATGGCCTCAGGTTATAATATATTCTGTATACAATGGTCTCAGGTTATAATATATTCTGTATACAATGGCCTCAGGTTATAATATATTCTGTATACAATGTCCTCAGTTTATAATATATTCTGTATACAATGGCCTCAGGTTATAATATATTCTGTATACAATGGCCTCAGGTTAAAATATATTCTGTATACAATGGCCTCAGGTTATAATATATTCTGCATACAATGTCCTCAGGTTACAATATATTCTGTATACAATGGTCTCAGGATATAATATATTCTGTATACAATGGTCTGAAGTTATAATATATTCTGTATACAATGGTCTCAGGTTATAATATATTCTGTATACAATGTCCTCAGGTTATAATATATTCTGTATACAATGTCCTCAGGTTATAATATATTCTGTATACAATGTCCTCAGGTTATAATATATTCTGTATACAATGGTCTGAGGTTATAATATATTCTGTATACAATGGCCTCAGGTTATAATATATTCTGTATACAATGTCCTCAGGTTATAATATATCCTGTATACAATGGCCTCAGGTTATAATATATTCTGTATACAATGGTCTCAGGTTATAATATATTCTGTATACAATGGCCTCAGGTTATAATATATTCTGTATACAATGACCTCAGGTTATAATATATTCTCATACAATGGCCTCAGGTTATAATATATTCTGTATACAATGTCCTCAGGTTATAATATATTCTGTATACAATGGTCTCAGGTTATAATATATTCTCATACAATGTCCTCAGGTTATAATATATTCTGTATACAATGGCCTCAGGATATAATATATTCTGTATACAATGGTCTCAGGTTACAATATATTCTGTATACAATGGCCTCAGGATATAATATATTCTGTATACAATGGTCTCAGGTTATAATATATTCTGTATACAATGTCCTCAGGTTATAATATATTCTGTATACAATGTCCTCAGGTTATAATATATTCTGTATACAATGTCCTCATGTTATAATATATTCTGTATACAATGGTCTCAGGTTATAATATATTCTGTATACAATGGTCTCAGGTTACAATATATTCTGTATACAATGTCCTCAGGTTACAATATATTCTGTATACAATGTCCTCAGGTTACAATATATTCTGTATACAATGGCCTCAGGTTATAATATATTCTGTATACAATGTCCTCAGGATATAATATATTCTGTATACAATGGTCTCAGGATATAATATATTCTGTATACAATGTCCTCAGGATATAATATATTCTGTATACAATGGCTTTAGGTTATAATATATTCTGTATACAATGGCCTCAGGTTATAATATATTCTGTATACAATGGTCTCAGGTTATAATATATTCTGTATACAATGTCCTCAGGTTATAATATATTCTCATACAATGGTCTCAGGATATAATATATTCTGTATACAATGTCCTCAGGTTATAATATATTCTGTATACAATGGCCTCAGGTTATAATATATTCTGTATACAATGTCCTCAGGTTATAATATATTCTGTATACAATGTCCTCAGGATATAATATATTCTGTAATGGCCTCAGGTTATAATATATTCTGTATACAATGGCCTCACGTTATAATATATTCTGTATACAATGGCCTCAGGATATAATATATTCTGTATACAATGTCCTCAGGTTATAATATATTCTGTATACAATGGTCTCAGGTTATAATATATTCTGTATACAATGGTCTCAGGTTATAATATATTCTGTATACAATGTCCTCAGGTTATAATATATTCTGTATACAATGTCCTCAGGTTATAATATATTCTGTATACTATGTCCTCAGGATATAATATATTCTGTATACAATGGCCTCAGGTTATAATATATTCTGTATACAATGGCCTCAGGTTATAATATATTCTGTATACAATGGCCTCAGGTTATAATATATTCTGTATACAATGGCTTTAGGTTATAATATATTCTGTATACAATGTCCTCAGGTTATGATATATTCTGTATACAATGTCCTCAGGTTATAATATATTCTGTATACTATGTCCTCAGGTTATAATATATTCTGTATACAATGGCCTCAGGTTATAATATATTCTGTATACAATGGCCTCAGGTTATAATATATTCTGTATACAATGGCCTCAGGTTATAATATATTCTGTATACAATGGCTTTAGGTTATAATATATTCTGTATACAATGTCCTCAGGTTATAATATATTCTGTATACAATGTCCTCAGGATATAATATATTCTGTATACAATGTCCTCAGGTTATAATATATTCTGTATACAATGACCTCAGGTTATAATATATTCTGTATACAATGGCCTCAGGATATAATATATTCTGTATACAATGTCCTCAGGTTATAATATATTCTCATACAATGGCCTCAGGTTATAATATATTCTGTATACAATGTCCTCAGGATATAATATATTCTGTATACAATGGCCTCAGGTTATAATATATTCTGTATACAATGTCCTCAGGTTATAATATATTCTGTATACAATGGCTTTAGGTTATAATATATTCTGTATACAATGTCCTCAGGATATAATATATTCTGTATACAATGGCCTCAGGTTATAATATATTCTGTATACAATGGTCTCAGGTTATAATATATTCTGTATACAATGGCCTCAGGTTATAATATATTCTGTATACAATGTCCTCAGGTTATAATATATTCTGTATACAATGGCCTCAGGTTATAATATATTCTGTATACAATGGTCTCAGGTTATAATATATTCTGTATACAATGGCCTCAGGTTATAATATATTCTGTATACAATGTCCTCAGGATATAATATATTCTGTATTCAATGTCCTCAGGTTATAATATATTCTGTATACAATGTCCTCAGGTTATAATATATTCTGTAATGGCCTCAGGTTATAATATATTCTGTATACAATGTCCTCAGGTTATAATATATTCTGTATACAATGTCCTCAGGATATAATATATTCTGTATACAATGTCCTCAGGATATAATATATTCTGTAATGGCCTCAGGTTATAATATATTCTGTATACAATGTCCTCAGGATATAATATATTCTGTATACAATGTCCTCAGGATATAATATATTCTGTAATGGCCTCAGGTTATAGTATATTCTGTATACAATGGCTTTAGGTTATAATATATTCTGTATACAATGTCCTCAGGTTATGATATATTCTGTATACAATGTCCTCAGGTTATAATATATTCTGTATACAATGGCCTCAGGTTATAATATATTCTGTATACAATGGCCTCAGGTTATAATATATTCTGTATACAATGTCCTCAGGTTATAATATATTCTGTATACAATGTCCTCAGGATATAATATATTCTGTATACAATGGCCTCAGGTTATAATATATTCTGTATACAATGGCTTTAGGTTATAATATATTCTGTATACAATGTCCTCAGGTTATAATATATTCTGTATACAATGTCCTCAGGATATAATATATTCTGTATACAATGGCCTCAGGATATAATATATTCTGTATACAATGTCCTCAGGTTATAATATATTCTCATACAATGGCCTCAGGTTATAATATATTCTGTATACAATGGCCTCAGGTTATAATATATTCTGTATACAATGTCCTCAGGTTATAATATATTCTGTATACAATGGCCTCAGGTTATAATATATTCTGTATACAATGGTCTCAGGTTATAATATATTCTGTATACAATGGCCTCAGGTTATAATATATTCTGTATACAATGGCCTCAGGTTATAATATATTCTGTATACAATGGCCTCAGGTTATGATATATTCTGTATACAATGTCCTCAGGTTATAATATATTCTGTATACAATGGTCTCAGGTTATAATATATTTTGTATACAATGGCCTCAGGTTATAATATATTCTGTATACAATGTCCTCAGGATATAATATATTCTGTATACAACGGCCTCAGGTTATAATATATTTTGTATACAATGTCCTCAGGATATAATATATTCTGTATACAATGGCCTCAGGTTATAATATATTCTGTATACAATGTCCTCAGGTTATAATATATTCTGTATACAATGGCCTCAGGTTATAATATATTCTGTATACAATGGCCTCAGGATATAATATATTCTGTATACTATGTCCTCAGGATATAATATATTCTGTATACAATGGCCTCAGGATATAATATATTCTGTATACAATGGCCTCAGGTTATAATATATTCTGTATACAATGGCCTCAGGTTATAATATATTCTGTATACAATGGCCTCAGGATATAATATATTCTGTATACTATGTCCTCAGGATATAATATATTCTGTATACAATGGCCTCAGGATATAATATATTCTGTATACAATGGCCTCAGGTTATAATATATTCTGTATACAATGGTCTCAGGATATAATATATTCTCATACAATGTCCTCAGGTTATAATATATTCTGTATACAATGTCCTCAGGTTATAATATATTCTATATACAATGGCCTCAGGTTATAATATATTCTGTATACAATGGTCTCAGGTTATAATATATTCTGTATACAATGGTCTCAGGTTATAATATATTCTGTATACAATGGTCTCAGGTTATAATATATTCTGTATACAATGTCCTCAGGTTATAATATATTCTGTATACAATGTCCTCAGGTTACAATATATTCTGTATACAATGGTCTCAGGTTATAATATATTCTGTATACAATGTCCTCAGGATATAATATATTCTGTATACAATGTCCTCAGGATATAATATATTCTGTATACAATGGTCTCAGGTTATAATATATTCTGTATACAATGGTCTCAGGTTATAATATATTCTGTATACAATGGTCTCAGGTTATAATATATTCTGTATACAATGGCCTCAGGTTATAATATATTCTGTATACAATGGCCTCAGGTTATAATATATTCTGTATACAATGTCCTCAGGATATAATATATTCTGTATACAATGACCTCAGGTTATAATATATTCTGTATACAATGTCCTCAGGATATAATATATTCTGTATACAATGGCCTCAGGATATAATATATTCTGTATACAATGGCCTCAGGTTATAATATATTCTGTATACAATGTCCTCAGGTTATAATATATTCTGTATACAATGTCCTCAGGTTATAATATATTCTGTATACAATGGCTTTAGGTTATAATATATTCTGTATACAATGTCCTCAGGTTATAATATATTCTGTATACAATGTCCTCAGGATATAATATATTCTCATACAATGGCCTCAGGATATAATATATTCTGTATACAATGTCCTCAGGATATAATATATTCTGTATACAATGTCCTCAGGTTATAATATATTCTGTATACAATGTCCTCAGGATATAATATATTCTGTATACAATGTCCTCAGGATATAATATATTCTCATACAATGGCCTCAGGATATAATATATTCTGTATACAATGGCCTCAGGATATAATATATTCTGTATACAATGGCCTCAGGATATAATATATTCTGTATACAATGGCCTCAGGTTATAATATATTCTGTATACAATGGCCTCAGGTTATAATATATTCTGTATACAATGTCCTCAGGATACAATATATTCTGTATACAATGGCCTCAGGATATAATATATTCTGTATACAATGGCCTCAGGTTATAATATATTCTGTATACAATGTCCTCAGGTTACAATATATTCTGTATACAATGGCCTCAGGATATAATATATTCTGTATACAATGGCCTCAGGTTATAATATATTCTGTATACAATGGTCTCAGGTTATAATATATTCTGTATACAATGGCCTCAGGATATAATATATTCTGTATACAATGGCCTCAGGATATAATATATTCTGTATACAATGGCCTCAGGATATAATATATTCTGTATACAATGTCCTCAGGTTATAATATATTCTGTATACAATGTCCTCAGGTTATAATATCTTCTGTATACAATGGTCTCAGGTTATAATATATTCTGTATACAATGGCCTCAGGATATAATATATTCTGTATACAATGTCCTCAGGTTATAATATATTCTGTATACAATGTCCTCAGGTTATAATATATTCTGTATACAATGTCCTCAGGTTATAATATATTCTGTATACAATGGCCTCAGGATATAATATATTCTGTATACAATGGCCTCAGGTTATAATATATTCTGTATACAATGTCCTCAGGATATAATATATTCTGTATACAATGGCCTCAGGTTATAATATATTCTGTATACAATGGTCTCAGGTTATAATATATTCTTTATACAATGGCCTCAGGTTATAATATATTCTGTATACAATGTCCTCAGGTTATAATATATTCTGTATACAATGGCCTCAGGTTATAATATATTCTGTATACAATGGCCTCAGGTTATAATATATTCTGTATACAATGTCCTCAGGTTATAATATATTCTGTATACAATGGCCTCAGGTTATGATATATTCTGTATACAATGGTCTCAGGTTATAATATATTCTGTATACAATGTCCTCAGGTTATAATATATTCTGTATACAATGGCCTCAGGTTATGATATATTCTGTATACAATGGCCTCAGGTTATAATATATTCTGTATACAATGTCCTCAGGTTATAATATATTCTGTATACAATGGCCTCAGGTTATAATATATTCTGTATACAATGTCCTCAGGTTATGATATATTCTGTATACAATGTCCTCAGGTTATAATATATTCTGTATACAATGTCCTCAGGTTATAATATATTCTGTATACAATGTCCTCAGGATATAATATATTCTGTATACAATGTCCTCAGGTTATAATATATTCTGTATACAATGTCCTCAGGTTATGATATATTCTGTATACAATGTCCTCAGGATATAATATATTCTGTATACAATGTCCTCAGGTTATAATATATTCTGTATACAATGTCCTCAGGTTATAATATATTCTGTATACAATGGTCTCAGGATATAATATATTCTGTATACAATGGCTTTAGGTTATAATATATTCTGTATACAATGTCCTCAGGTTATAATATATTCTGTATACAATGGCTTTAGGTTATAATATATTCTGTATACAATGGTCTGAGGTTATAATATATTCTGTATACAATGTCCTCAGGATATAATATATTCTCATACAATGGCCTCAGGATATAATATATTCTGTATACAATGGCCTCAGGATATAATATATTCTGTATACAATGTCCTCAGGATATAATATATTCTGTATACAATGGCCTCAGGATATAATATATTCTGTATACAATGGCCTCAGGTTATAATATATTCTGTATACAATGGCCTCAGGATATAATATATTCTGTATACAATGTCCTCAGGATATAATATATTCTGTATACAATGGCCTCAGGATATAATATATTCTGTATACAATGGCCTCAGGTTATAATATATTCTGTATACAATGTCCTCAGGTTATAATATATTCTGTATACAATGTCCTCAGGTTATAATATATTCTGTATACAATGGCTTTAGGTTATAATATATTCTGTATACAATGTCCTCAGGTTATAATATATTCTGTATACAATGTCCTCAGGATATAATATATTCTCATACAATGGCCTCAGGATATAATATATTCTGTATACAATGTCCTCAGGATATAATATATTCTGTATACAATGTCCTCAGGTTATAATATATTCTGTATACAATGTCCTCAGGATATAATATATTCTGTATACAATGTCCTCAGGATATAATATATTCTCATACAATGGCCTCAGGATATAATATATTCTGTATACAATGGCCTCAGGATATAATATATTCTGTATACAATGGCCTCAGGATATAATATATTCTGTATACAATGTCCTCAGGATATAATATATTCTGTATACAATGGCCTCAGGTTATAATATATTCTGTATACAATGTCCTCAGGTTATAATATATTCTGTATACAATGGCCTCAGGATATAATATATTCTGTATACAATGTCCTCAGGATATAATATATTCTGTATACAATGGCTTTAGGTTACAATATTTTCTGTCTTTTTTGGACCATTGTGACATGAAACCAGACTTAACATACGTTGCAGCGGACAGTCCAGATCTGTAAAATGTGCCAAAAGCTGGAAGTACGGACCAATCAGAATGGACATTTCCCTGGTAAATCGGATTGGTTGTCTAGTTGTGTCTTTCTACAGTACAGTATTGGTACTACATGTCTTATAGGACCCTTAAAGGATAGGTTATCATGAAAAAAAAAAACATATCCCCTGTCCAAAGGAGAGGGGATAAGTTTAAGATCACGGGGGGTCCGAGCGCTGTGGCCCCCCACGATCTTCTGCTTGGAGCCCGCCTCTCCATCACAGGGGTGCGTCACCCCCCCTGCACCGGATGTCTGGGGTGCCACAGCCGAGATCGCGGGAGTCCCCAGCGCCGGGACCCCCACCATCAGACATCTTATCCTCTATCCTTTGGATAGGGGATAAGATGTCTAGGGGTGGAGTACCCCTTTAAGGCCACAATACACATTAGATAAAAGACATCTGAACCCTCCAATTTTGGCGGAACCAGCTGACTTTCGAAACAGACGTCAGTTGATGTTATGGGAGACAAGGACTGGGCATGACACTGGTAAAGGGGCTTATATATTGTTGACGTATTCTTAGGATAGGCCATGAATTTCAGACTGTAGAGAAGTGTTTCCCAACCATAGTGTCTCCAGCTGTTGCAAAACAACAACTCTACATTTTTCCTGACCTATTTTGTCTGAGCTGTTTTTAAGAGTATTTAGAGATGTGCTATTCAGCAGGCCCCATGGACATAGGCAACAACAGACAGGAGCTGTCCTATTTATATAAATAGGAAATATTACTGGGTGTGCTCTATGACCTTTAAAGGGGTACTCCCGCAGAAAACTTTTTTTTTAAAATCAACTGGTGCCAGAAAGTTAAACAGATTTGTAAATCATTTCTATTAAAAAATCTTAATCCTTCCAGTACTTTTTAGGGGCTGTATACTAAAGAGAAATCCAAAAAAGAAATGCATTTCCTCTGATGTCATGACAACAGTGCTCTCTGCTGACCATTTTAGGAACTGTCCAGAGCAGGAGAAAATCCCCATAGAAAACATATGCTGCTGTGCACAGTTCCTAAAATGGACAGAAGGGTTCAGTAGAGAGCACTGTGGTCATGACATCAGAGGAAATGCATTTCTTTTGTGGATTTCTCTTTAGTATACAGCCCCTAAAAAGTACTGGAAGGATTAAGATTTTTTTTAATAGAAGTGATTTACAAATCTGTTTAACTTTGTGGCACAGGGAGGGGGAGGCTGAGCTGTGAACACCATCTAGTGTAGTCTCTATCTTCTAGTGTCACCTTTCACTGTAATTATGTACAGATCACTCTTCAGTAGCTTCCCCCTTATTATCACAGGCACAGGAAGTCTCAGCTCATTTTTGGGCCTAGTGGCCAAAATCAAAACTGATTTCAGGATTCTGCAACAACAAAAATAATAACAAAAAATATTGAAAATGAGAAAAAAAAAACCTCACCAAAAATTCATTAAAAACATGTTTAACATAAAAACTACAATTTTTGATGGCACAATTCCTATAAAGAGAGGGATTAAGAAGTTACACTTTTACATTTTTTGTATAAACTGGGCTGCAAGTAGTAAGAACAGGGATCATCTGTTGCAGATAATTTTTGGCGCCAATGTTTCTTTCTTTTTGTAAGAACCATAAATTATTTTCTGTTGAGCAACTTGACCCTTTATTGGTAGTAAGTCACATCGCTGCCTCATCCGGATGAATGGAAGATGTATCACAGTAGAAAAAACTTCCCATAAAAACTCTTTATTAAGAACTGTACAACGCGTTTCAGGGTCCTTACCACAATTTTTAAGTTTTCTAAGAGCCATAAACTATTATCTGTCGCCATAGGGGAGCTGGATATTTACGGTAATTGTTTTGGCACAATTTATTTTACGATGAAATGACTTGAGAACATAAAAAAGTGTGGGGTGAAATCTGCAGTAAAATTTATGTGGGGTGAAATTTGTGATAAAAATGACATCACATTTATATATACCGTAGGTCTTTTATGTTTTACTACTAAAAAAAACAAATAACTTGAAAAAAAACTATGATTCCATGTATATTAGAATTCATTTTCTTAAATGGGAGAATTTTTTATATTTGCTGCATTTTTTTTTTACTTGTCTCCCTAGAGGACTTGAACACACAGCCTCTTGTGTAATAAACTAGAAATACATTAATATAACAGTATAATGACTTTCTAGTTTATTACACTTTATGTTTTTTTTAGTACACCCTACTTGTTGGTGGTTGGGTGTACTAGGAGGACTGATGTAGCAGGAATAGGGGCAAAGTTGCCCTGGCTGCTATCTAAACCACTTGGCACCCATTAATCCTGTTGTGGTGTACAGATGGTGGTGATTGGGCCCCTTACTGTCTAACCACCTAGATGCTTCAGTCTATATTGACTGAAGCATCGAGGGGGTTAAATGTCTGGAATCTGAGTTATCTCTGATCCCTGCCATTCCTGTATCGTGTCAGCTGTATAACACATCTGACAAAAATCCATTTGTTTTGGGGGTCTCACGCCTGTACTTCCTGGTTGTACTTCCTGATTGAGCAGTTGCTCAGTACTACAATTCCCAGAATACATTGCTGCCTCTCAGCTCCTCATCACAGTTCACCCACCCTGCATACCCCCCTCTCACAACACTCCTGCCAGTTCCCTGCACAGATCTGCTGCAGAACTGTTCAGTACACAGCAGACTATTGCAGTATCATTGACATTGCAGCACAAGTTACATTAAATCCCTGTCTGCTCCTCTGCCTGTGGCATTGCTCAGCACATCCTATTTTCTCCAAGTGCCCCAATAAAGATATATATATATATATATATATATATATATATATATATATCTACACACAGTCATGGCCGTAAATGTTGGCACCCCTGAAATTTTTCTAGAATATTAGGTATCCCTCACAGAAAAGGATTGCAGTAACACATGTTTTGCTATACACATGTTTATACCAAAAAAGGGAGGACAAAAAGCAAATTGGACATCTGTTACGCCGAGCGCTCCGGGTCCTTGCTCCTCCCCGGAGCGCTCACGGCGTCTCTCTCTCTGCAGCGCCCCGGTCAGACCCGCTGACCGGGAGCGATGCACTGACATTGCCGCGGGGATGCGATTCGCATAGCGGGACGCGCCCGCTCGCGAATCGCATCCCAAGTCACTTACCCGTCCCGGTCCCCGGCTGTAATGTGCTGGCGCGCGCGGCTCCGCTCTCTAGGGCGCGCGCGCGCCAGCTCTCTGAGACTTAAAGGGCCAGTGCACCAATGATTGGTGCCTGGCCCAATTAGCCTAATTAGCTTCCACCTGCTCCCTGGCTATAATACCTCACTTCCCCTGCACTCCCTTGCCGGATCTTGTTGCCTTGTGCCAGTGAAAGCGTTTAGTGTTGTCCAAAGCCTGTGTTTCCAGATCTCCTGCTATCCATATTGACTACGAACCTTGCCGCCTGCCCCGACCTTCTGCTATGTCTGACCTTGCCTCTGCCTAGTCCTTCTGTCCCACGCCTTCTCAGCAGTCAGCGAGGTTGAGCCGTTGCTAGTGGATACGACCTGGTTGCTACCGCCGCAGCAAGACCATCCCGCTTTGCGGCGGGCTCTGGTGAACACCAGTAGCATCTTAGAACCGGTCCACCGGCACGGTCCACGCCAATCCCTCGCTGACACAGAGGATCCACAACCAGCTAGCCGAATCGTGACAACATCATTTCACACCAAACTCCAAAAATGGGCTGGACAAATTTATTGGCACCCCTAACTTAAAATTTGGTTGCACACCCTTTGGAAAAAAACAACTGAAATCAGTGTCTTCCTATAAGCATCAATAAGCTTCTTACACCTCTCAGCCGGAATGTTGGACCACTCTTCCTTTACAAACTGCTCCAGGTCTCTTATTGGAAGGCGTCTTTTCCCAACAGCAATTATAAGATCTCTCCACAGGTGATCAATGGGATTTAGATCTGGACTCATTGCTGCCACTTCAGAACTCTCCAGCGCTTTGTTTTCATCCATTTCTGGGGGCTTTTTGACGTATGTTTGGGGTCATTGTCCTGCTGGACGACCCAAGATCTTGGACGCAAACTCAGCTCTCTGACACTGGGCTGTACAGTGCGACCCAAAATCTGTTGGTAATCCACAGATTTCATGATGTCTTGTACTAGGGACCGACCGATATCGATTTTTTAGGGCCGATACCGATAATCTGCGACCTTTCCGGCCGATAGCCGATAACTTATACAGATTTTCTGGTATAAATTATCGGCTATTCCAACCCCCCCGGCCCCGCAGATCAATGATTTAAAGCGGGCACTTTAAATCAATGAACTGCAGCAGCTTTTGCGGGGCCAGAGACCGCCGCCGCCCGCTTCTCTCCCCCTGCCTGTCCTGGGGTCCTCCCTAGTCCAACCACCACCGCCGCTGTCCCATCGCCTCCCCATCCCCAGGGTCCACGCTACTTCTGGCTCCGGTGACATCCTGAGCTGTCACTGTGCGCACTGACAGTGACGTCGCGTTGAAGACATCACCCGTCATTGCGCTGCGCAGCGCTCAGGACGCCGGAGGATGTCGCAGGAGCCAGAAGTAGCGCGGACCCCGAGAACAGGTAATTATAAAACCGGGGATGGGGGAGGCAATGGGATGGCGTCAGTGGTCTCTGGTCGGGGAGGCAGGTACTGTGTTCTTTTCTTTGTAGGCCTCATTCCGTTTTCAGTAAACAGTAGAATGATGTGCAAAAAGCTCTATATTGGTCTCATCTGTCCACAAGACGTTTTCCCAGAAGGATTTTGGTTACTCAAGTTAATTTTGGCAAAATGTAGTCTTGTTTTTTTATGTCTCTGTGTCAGCAGTGGGGTCCTCCTGGGTCTCCTCCATAGTGGGGTCCTCCTGGGTCTCCTCCATAGTGGGGTCCTCCTGGGTCTCCTCCATAGTGGGGTCCTCCTGGGTCTCCTCCATAGTGGGGTCCTCCTGGGTCTCCTCCATAGTGGGGTCCTCCTGTTTCTCCTCCATAGTGGGGTCCTCCTGGGTCTCCTGTCATAGCGTTTCATTCTATTTAAATGTCGACAGATAGTTTGCGCTGACACTGATGCTCCCTGAGCCTGCAGGACAGCTTGAATATCTTTGGAACTTGTTTGGGGCTGCTAATCCACCATCCGGACTATTCTACATTGACACCTTTCATCAATTTTTACTCTTCCGTCCACACCCAGGGAGATTATCTACAGTGCCATGGGTTGCAAACTTCTTGATAATGTTGCGCACTGTGGACAAAGACAAATCTAGATCTCTGGAGATGGACTTGTAACCTTGAGATTGTTGATATTTTTCCACAATTTTGGTTCTCAAGTCCTCAGACAGTTCTCTTCTCCTCTTTCTGTTGTCCATGCTTAGTGTGGCACACACAGACACACAATGCAAAGACTAAGGGAACTTCTCTCCTTTTTATCTGCTTTCAGGTGTGATTTTTATATTGCCCACACCTGTTACTTGCCCCAGGTGAGTTTAAAGGAGCATCACATGCTTGAAACAATCTTATTTTTCCATAATTTTGAAAGGGTGCCAATAATTTTGTCCAGCCCATTTTTGGAGTTTGGTGACATTATGTCCAATTTACTTTTTTTTACTCCTTTTTTGGTTTAGTTCCAATACACACAAAGGGAATAAACATGTGTATAGCCAAACCTGTGTTACTGCAATCCTTTTTCTGAGGTAAATACTTAATTTTCAAGAAAAATTTCAGGGGTGCCAACATTTACGGCCATGACTGTATATATGTGTGTAAATATGACAGGGAGATGGCCATGTTGTCTGGAGAGGCTGGTCAGAGGTGGTGACATTACTCATAGGGGTGGCACTAGAGTCAGACACAAGATCCAATCCCGCCTCCTGGGACAGCAGATTATCCATTGTTTTGGCAGTGAGGGAGGAGCTAGGGAGCTGCTGAGACAACACCACACTGACAATTAAAGGACTACACAACTTCCTGTCAGGAAAGCGATAGGATTCAGGGAGCTACTGAGACAACTACACACTGACAATGAGAGGACTACACAACTTCTGGCAAAGAGAGAGGGAGTAGTCAAGAAGCTGCTCAGACAACACCACAGTGACAATGAGAAGACTACACAACTTCCAGTCAGGGGTGAGCGGGAAGCCAGGGAACTGCTGAGACAACACCACACTGACAATGAGAGGACTACACAACTTCCTGTCAGGAAAGAAATAGGATTCAGGGAGCTACTGAGACAACTACACACTGACAATGAGAGGACTACACAACTTCCTGTCAGGAGAGAGTGAGAAGCCAGGTAGCTGCTGACACACTACCACACTGACAATGAGAGGACTACACAACTTTCTGTTAGGAGAGAGGGAGAAGTCAGGAAGCTGCTTAGACAAAACCACACTGACAATGAGAGGACTACACAACTTTCTGTCCGGGGTGAATCATGCAAAAACATACTGAAGCCAGTACAATTAATGATGACACTATATCAGTAGGTTATAGGTCTTGGGGTGATAGTCTTATAACCACCTGGTAATGTTTTTGGGGTGTTTATATAAACACTGGATACTACACCCTCCACTCACTCTGGACAACATTCACACTAATTTAGTTTCATCATCGGAAAGAAAATTCAGACAAGTGACTTAAAAACTAAAAAGAGCTTTAAGAATCCTCACAAAGTCCTTATATCATCCAAAATCTTCACATCACTGAAAGTTCAGCACACAGAGATAAGCGCCAGAAAGCAAAATCTCTGCTGTAAAAACCAACAAGATCCAGAGCTGGAGGGGTCAATGTGTCGGCAAAAATTCACTCAACTCTTGGAAGATGTCTCCGCTGTACCAGCTTTAATGTGACAGAAGACGACAGATAAACGCGGCCCTTATCTCAAAGTGTCTGCTTAAAAGACGCAGAAAGACTTGACAGTCCTACTGCGCCAAATCTACGACCTATACCAGACGTGTTTCTAGAAGCCGAGATTGTGCAAGTGTTTGACATAAGGAGCGAAACAACAAGGAACTGGGAAAGACGCAAAGCGGCAAAGAGAAAATACAATGTAATATGTAAATGATCAAACACTTGATAACAAGGGATATTCCCGTTGTATGTCATTCATGGTAGAGCTATAGGATAAGCTATTACGGTGTTATAGGTAAGACCTAAAATGGCGTATCAGTGACCATCCATGGAATGATGGCACCGCTGTCCTGATACACATCAGTGGACACATTTAATATATATATATATATATATATATATATATATATATCTGTCTTAAAGGGGTAATCCGGGGAACTAGACCCATAGCCCATCCTTTCCCTCTCACCAACCTATGTATTTGTCCAAATATCATCCATTAGCTATATAGAGTAGTTTCCCTCTTTCAGCTGTCACTTACATGCAATGCAGCAAGTGAAAGAAAAACATAATTTTTAGATCCACTTTGTCTCCTCAGTGAGACCTAGCCCCCTCCCTTCAAGATAACACCACCTGATTTCTGTCTGATTTCTGTTTGGTCTAGAGCTCTGGCTGTACAGCCACACCTCCCCTCCCTGTGTGAGGAGCTTGTGAGCTGTGACAGAAGATTATGAGCATACAGCTGCTTTTTTTTTCCTGTGAAGATCTCATCACTGACTTCTGCTATTTAGAGCACAGCATGATTTATTGTTGGAGGAAGAATAGTCTGAAAGAAAAGACCTGTACAGTGTGTATGAGTTGCAGTGTGAGCATGTACACAGATAGTGAAAGCAGCGATTATACAAAGCTGCACTGACTTCTGGGAGTTTTAGTCTGTGTGGCAAACAAGAAAAAAGGATTTAGACATCAGGGGCCAAAGGAGCTGCAAAAACCACATGGATAACTACAGAGGACACAGAACAGGTATTGTGGTGGCTTTGGGGCATTTTTATGTTTCTTAACTTCCCTGGAGAACCCTTTAAGGCGATAAAACCTTCATTGTTACCTGACCATTGGCCTTGACCATAATTCAATCTATTATATCATATACATAGAACACTACAACCCCTATTATCACCGACCACTGGACATGACCATAATACAATTCTATTACACTGTATACATAGATCACTACGACCCCCAATATCACCGACCACTGGACATGACCATAATACAATTCTATTACACTGTATACCTAGATCACTACAACCCCCAATATCACCGACCACTGGATATGACCATAATACGATTCTATTATACTGTACTCCAGTGGTCTTTAAACTGTGGACCTCCGGCTGTACGGGCATGCTAGGAGGTGTAGTTTTGCAACATCTGGATGGCCACAGATTTGAGACCACTGATCTATACAAATAATACTATAAGCTCGAAGTTGACCAAACCGCAGGACATAATCATAATACACTTTTATTACACTGTATACATAGATCACTACAACTCTCAATATTACCGACCGCTGGACATGGCCATAATACAATTCTATTACACTGTATACATAGATCACTACAACCCCCAATATCACCGACCACTGGACATAACCATAATACAATTCTATTACACTGTATACATAGAACACTACAACCCCCAATATCACCGACCACTGGATATAACCATAATACGATTCTATTACACTGTATACATAGAATACTACGACCCCCAATATCACCGACCACTGGACATGACCATAATACAATTCTATTACACTGTATACATAGATCACTACAACCCCCAATATCACCAACCACTGGACATGACCATAATACAATTCTATTATACTGTATACATAGAACACTACAACCCCCAATATCACCGACCGCTGGACATGACCATAATACAATTCTATTACACTGTATACATAGAATACTACAACCCCCAATATCACTGACCACTGGACATGACCATAATACGATTCTATTACACTGTATACATAGATCACTACAACCCCCAATATCACCGACCACTGGACATGACCATAATACAATTCTATTACACTGTATACATAGAACACTACAACCCCCAATATCACCGACCACTGGACATGACCATAATACAATTCTATTACACTGTATACATAGATCACTACAACCCCCAATATCACCGACCACTGGACATGACCATAATACAATTCTATTACACTGTATACATAGAATACTACGACCCCCAATATCACCGACCACTGGACATGACCATAATACAATTCTATTACACTGTATACATAGAACACTACAACCCCCAATATCACCGACCACTGGACATGACATAATACAATTCTATTACACTGTATACATAGATCACTACAACCCCCAATATCACTGACCACTGGACATGACCATAATACAATTCTATTACACTGTATACATTGATCACTACAACCCCCAATATCACCGACCACTGGACATGACATAATACAATTCTATTACACTGTATACATAGATCACTACAACCCCCAATATCACCGACCACTGGACATGACCATAATACAATTCTATTACACTGTATACATAGATCACTACAACCCCCAATATCACCGACCACTGGACATGACCATAATACAATTCTATTACACTGTATATATAGAACACTACAACCCCCAATATCACCGACCACTGGACATGACATAATACAATTCTATTACACTGTATACATAGAACACTACAACCCTCAACATAACCTGACAACTAGACATGACCATAATACAATTCTATTACACTGTATACATAGAATACTACGACCCCCAATATCACCGACCACTGGACATGACCATAATACAATTCTATTACACTGTATACATAGAATACTACGACCCCCAATATCACCGACCACTGGACATGACCATAATACAATTCTATTACACTGTATACATAGAACACTACAACCCCCAATATCACCGACCACTGGACATGACATAATACAATTCTATTACACTGTATACATAGATCACTACAACCCCCAATATCACTGACCACTGGACATGACCATAATACAATTCTATTACACTGTATACATAGAATACTACGACCCCCAATATCACCGACCACTGGACATGACCATAATACAATTCTATTACACTGTATACATAGAACACTACAACCCCCAATATCACCGACCACTGGACATGACATAATACAATTCTATTACACTGTATACATAGATCACTACAACCCCCAATATCACTGACCACTGGACATGACCATAATACAATTCTATTACACTGTATACATTGATCACTACAACCCCCAATATCACCGACCACTGGACATGACCATAATACAATTCTATTACACTGTATACATAGAATACTACAACCCCCAATATCACCGACCACTGGACATGACATAATACAATTCTATTACACTGTATACATAGATCACTACAACCCCCAATATCACCGACCACTGGACATGACCATAATACAATTCTATTACACTGTATACATAGAACACTACAACCCCCAATATCACCGACCACTGGACATGACATAATACAATTCTATTACACTGTATACATAGAACACTACAACCCTCAACATAACCTGACAACTAGACATGACCCCTGTACCCCTTGGGCCCCAAGCCATAATACACTGAAATACAGAGGTGTCTTTGCGCAACCATTTTTTTTATTTATTAAAAAAGTCACCTTAGAAGTGTACGTCTAAGGTGAACATCTAAAGCCTTCCAGTACTTAGCTGCTGTATGCTTCACGGGAAGTTGAGCTGTTCTTAAATTCCAGTCTGACCACAGTGCTCTCTGCTGACACCTCTGTCCATGTCAGGAACTGTCCCGAGCAGGAGAGGTTTGCTATGGGGATTGTACTCTGTACAGTTCCTGACATGGACAGAGGTGTCAGCAAAGAGCACTGTGGTCAGACTGAAAAGAACTCCAGAAAGAAATACAACTACCTCTGTAGTGTACAGCAGCTTATAAGTACTGGAAGGATTTAGATTTTTAAATAGTAGTGATAATAATAGTGGAATTTTTTAATAGAAGTAATTTACAAATCTGTTAAACTTTCTGGCACCAGTTGATCTGAAAACTAATTGTTTTCCATCCGAGTACCCCTTTAAAACGTCGAGTGGGTCAAGCACCCAAGATAAAAACATCAAACTTTATAAACCTCATATTAAAGGGGTACACCACCGGAAAACATCTTATCCCCTATCCAAAGAATAGGGGATAAGATGTCTAATCTCGGGGGTCCTGCCTCTGGGAACCCCCCGTGATCTCCAATAAGGCCCCCCCTGTCATCTGCTGGATGGAGCAAACTCCGGATGACTGGAGACAACTGCCGCCACGCCCCCTCAATTCATGTCTATGGGAGGAGGCGTGATGTCTATGTACTAGCTGTCACGCCCCCTTCCATAGACATGAATGGAGGGGGCATAGTGTGACGTCACAAACACTCAAGCTCCGCTGCCGGCCCGGAGATCGTGGGGGTCCCCAGCGGCAGGACCCCCATGATTAGCCATCTTATCCCTATCCTTTGGAGCGGAATACCCCTTTATAAAACAAAAAAATCTGGTGGTTCCTATGTCAGATGCGTTTTGAGCCAGTAGTTGTTCGTTGTAGCAACCAGGATAATGAAATGGGGGAGATTTATCAAAACCCGTCTAGAGGTAAAGTTGCTGAGTTGCCCATAGCAACCAAATTGTTTCTTTCATTTTTGAAAAGGCCTCTGAAAAATGAAAGAAGCGATCTGATTGGTTGTTATGGGCAACTCAGCAACTTTTCCTCTGGACGGGTTTTGATCAATTTCACCAAATAAGCCCAGTGGTTGCTCGGTCTGACGCATTTTTTACCAGTAGCTTCGTAGTTAGATACGGAAAGTCCAGAGGTTGCTCAGTCTAATGCTTTTTCCACCAGTAGCTCTTAGTAGTTGCAGCCAGGATAATGAAATCTGACACATTTCGAGTGGGTAAATCTTAGTTGTAGCCACCAGGATTAATATTATAAACGAAAAGTTCAGTAGTTCCCCCGGGTTGACGCATTTTGAGCGGGTAGCTCTTAGTCATGGCAAGCAGGATAACGAAATCTGACACATTATAAGTGGGTACCTCTTAGTTGTAGCAACCGGGATTAATATTAAAAATGAAAAGTTCAATAGTTTCCCATGTTGACGCGTTTTGAGCGGGTGGCTCTTAGTCGTAGCAACCAGGCTAAAGTTTTTAAGTGTTTTATTTTGAGATCCTGCTTGAAACATATTAGATCGAGGAACCCCAAAACTTTATATTGATTTTAATCTCTATATCCTTTTTAATACTTAAGTTTAATGTTTTCATTTTTGGTCCTCGACTTATACAACATTTTCATTTCGATTTAAACACATAGGTGGGGGGGGGGGGGGGCGGCTTTAGATATACAGGCCCTAAAAAAAAACACTTTCAAAACAAACTGGCCCTTAAAAAGATATGTTTTGGAAATTTTCTTAAAAATGGGTAAAAATGCTTTTAAAGGGGTACTCTGCCCACAGACATCTAATCTCCTATCCAAAGGATAGGGCATATGATGTCTGATCATAAGGGTCCCAGTATTTTTAGAACGCTGGGTTTCGGTGGCAGGTGATGTGACATCACACCCCCTCGTGAAATCACGCCACGCTCCCTCCATTTATGTCGATGGGAGGGGGCACGGAAACCCAGCGTTCTAAATATACTGTTTAGGATGACGGGTGCAGCACGAGTGTTGCACAGAGATCTCAGGGGGCCCCAGTGGCGGGGCCCCCACGATCAGACATCTTATCCCCTATCCTTTAGATAGGGCATAAGATGCCTGTGGGCGGAGTTTCCCTTTAAGTTCTTCCAGACATTGGACGTAAATGTAGGCCAAGATGTAGATCGCTCGCTTCGTATGCGGCAGGTGTCGGCTGTTAACTACAACTAACACCTGCCACCAGCGGCCAAGATTGGCGTAATCTAGCGACTGCGACATCTAGAAGCTTAAACTAACACTCAACTGGCCGCCACTTCTTAACAATCACGAAGGGCCAAGCATTTAAGATGGGATCTGCAGGACTAGTGAAGGCCCCTAGGCCTTCCATTCTGGTATTCCTCGGGGGTGTATTAGGACAGACCGCAAGACAAGACTGGCCACATGTTCAAATCCCCTTGAGGAACAAAAAGGTAAAGCAAAAAAAAAAAAAAAAGAGTTTTAAAGAACATAAATATAAATGGTAAAAAATAATTATCATATAAAAGGAAGAAAGGAATTGATAATTTTTGATGACCAAAAAAATTGAATAAAACACGTTGAAAAAGCTAAAAATGTAACCCAAAATAGAGTCAATAAAAAACAAATACCCCCACAAAAAATGAGGCCAAAATAAAATATAAAAAACTTTATGGATGTAAGAATATGTATGTAAAGTAAATTTAAGTACATAAAAAAAAAAAAAAAAAAAGCCAAAACTAAATAAAGATTTGGTTTTTATTTAAAAAAAGAATCCTGTCACTTATTTTGGAAGGGGAGTCTAGCACAGGGACAGACATGCTGCTTCTTGTCGTCTGTTGCTATTCTTATTACAACACAAATAGAGAAACACAGCCGCACATCCACCATTTGTATTTTGATCTACTTGCTTCTCAGCATAATTTCAAAAACTAACAGGTTGTTATTATACATTTTGATCAAAAAGTACAAAGCCCACTCGCCACGTCAAGGCCATCTAGTCAGAGTGGGTCCCTAACCTGACACTGGCGTAGCGCCCAGCGGTGACCACCGCCTCCGAGACCCCATGCCCAAAGGGGGGAGCGACCCAGTGGCCAGACAGCCCCACTGCTGCCCGACCAAGCCCCTGGCTCTGGGCCACTCCACCCCACAGACAAAGCATCACAGAAACAATGGCCGCCACAGAGAACCAGACAAGTGTGAACACCGACCATGTTCTCCCTACCAGAGGGTTGGGAGAATGTAAGGAGGAAACCCTTATAAAGTCTCCTGCTAATTAAAAACGCCTGGACCGAATGGGTGGAGTGGAGTGCTGGCCATGGAATTCCTCCTACCATTCTCCCAGCCCTCTGGCAGGGAGCACATGGTAGGTTTCACACTTGTCTGGTTCTCTGTGGCGGCCATTGTTTCTGTGATGCTTTGTCTGTGGGGTGGAGTGGCCCAAAGCCAGGGGCTTGGTCGGGCAGCAGTGGGGCTGCCTGGCCACAGGGTCGTTCCCCCTATGGGCATGGGGTCTCGGAGGCAGTGGTCGCCGCCGGGCACTACGCTAGTGTCAGGTTAGGGACCTTCTCTAACTAGGTGGCCTTGACGTGGCGAGTGGGCTTGTAATTTTTGATCAAAATGTATAATAACAACCTGTTAGTTTTTGAAATTATGCTGAGAAGCAAGTAGATCAAAATACAAATGGTGGATGTGCGGTTGTGTTTTTCTTTGTGTTGCTATTATTATAAACTTACATGATGACGTAGGCAGCGCACACTCCAGCAATGCAGGATAAGGAGTCACGCATATTTATGAGGAGCTGACAGCCCCACCCACCAGGCATTTCCCCCGTCTATCTGATTATAATTGGCAGGTATTTCAACGAGTAACAGGTTCCCTTTAAAGGGGTACTTCCATGGAAAACTTTGTTTTCTAAATCAACTGGTGCCAGAAAGTTAAACAGATTTCTAAATCTCTTCTATTAAAAAATCTTAATCCTTCCAGTACTTTTTAGGGGCTGTATACTAAAGAGAAATCCAAAAAAGAAATGCATTTCCTCTGATGTCCTGACCACAGTGCTCTCTGCTGACCTCTGCTGTCCATTTTAGGAACTGTCCAGAGCAGCATATGTTTGCTATGGAGATTTTCTCTGGCTCGACAGTTCCTAAAGTGGACAGCAGAGGTCAGCAGAGAGCACTGTGGTCATGACATCAGAGGAGATGCATTTCTTTTTTGGATTTCTCTTTAGTATACAGCCCCTTAAAAGTACTGGAAGGATTAAGATTTTTTAATATTAGTGATTTACAAATCTGTTTAACTTTCTGGCACCAGTTGATTTAAAAAAAAAAAAAAAAGGTTTCCACGTGAGTACCCCTTTGAAAGGGTACTCCGATGCTCCAGCGTTATGAACATTTGGTTCAGAACGCTCAGAGCAGGAGGCAGTGTTCACAACATCACTGTCACACCCCTTGTGACGTCACGCCACGCCCAGTCTATTCAAGTCTATAGAAGGTCGGGATAGGAGGACAGGATACGAGGACGGGATACGAGGACGGGATAGGAGGACGGGATAGGAGGTCGGGATAGGGGAGGTCTTGATAGGAGGACAGGATAGGAGGACGGGATAGGAGGAGGGGATAGGAGGTTGGGATAGGAGGTCGAAATATGAGGGCGAGATAGGAGGTCGCGATAGGAGGTTGGGATAGGAGGTCGAGATAGAAGGGCGAGATAGGAGGTCGCGATAGGAGGTCGCGATAGAAGGTAGGGATAGGAGGTCGGGATAGGAGGACTGGATAGGAGGTCGGGATAGGAGGTCGGGATAGGAGGTCGGGATAGGAAGGCGAGATAGGAGGTCGAGATAGGAGGTCGCGATAGGAGGTCGGGATAGGAGGACGGGATAGGAGGAGGGGATAGGAGGACGGGATAGGAGGACGGGATAGGAGGTCGAGATAGGAGCACGGGATAGGAGGACGGGATAGGAGGTCGAGATAGGAGGACGGGATAAGAGGACGGGATAGGAAGTCGGCACAGGAGATCGGCATAGGAGGTCGGCATAGGAGGTCAGGATATGAGGTCGGGATATGAGGACAAGATATAGGTTTGGGATATCACAATAATATATGAGGATGGGATATGAAGTCAAAAGCTTCCTCTGTTGATTTTCCTCCACAACAAGGATTAGGAAGGAAAATCCGGGCAACGCTGGGTATATATATATATATATATATATATATATATATATATATAAATGCACCCAGATAGAAATGTCAAATAGCTGAAAAACTCGGCATGCAGTTATGTCTCAGCCAGATATGTTAATTATTACAGTTGTGGTGTGATCAGACAATGGCTCTTGCCATAGGAGGGGACAAAAAACTGCTTTCCCTGTTGTCCTTTAAAAAGCTCTTAGAGGCTACTTTGGGGTAGTGTATCTCTTGGTGAGAGATGGTGGATCCAGAAACAGGTGGTCCCCTTATTACACCCCCTGTCTCAGCCTGGACAATTTCCTGCCATAGACAGCAGTCACCGACGCCTTCGTTTACAGTAGTGTTGTGGATGACAAAAATGGATTGCTACAGACTGGAACGGTATCATCTTTAGTGACAAAACCAGGTTCTGTTTGGGATCCGCTGACGGTCGGGTTCAAGTACTGAGGCCTCGTGGTGCTTTAATCCTGCCCTTGCTGTAGAGTGACACACTGCCCCCTGCTGGTGTGATGATCTGGAGAGCCATTGCATATGACAGTCCATCCCCCTAGTAGTGATACGATGGACACTGACAGCTCAGTGATATGTGCAGGACAGCCTGCGGACACGTGTCGCCTCTCATGGCTTCCAGTTCTCGTTTTTCAGCAGTTTAATCCTTGTCCACACACAGTAAAGGTTTTCCAGAAATGTCTCTGCCAGATTGTAACACATTCTTGGCCCTCTGGACACCAGATTTATCACCAGGGACACACGTGGTGACACTGACCACTGTACCACCATCCCAAATAGGAGAAGCATAAAGAGGTGCTTAAAGAGCTCTGTATTTTCTGTTCAGTCAGATGCACAGACTGGGAAGGGGCGTTCCCCAGCAGACGTGACATCATCTGAAGCCATACAGGGTAGAACTTCCTCCCTCATTCAGCTACACACAGCCCAGAGCAGTTCAGTGTGAGATGAGCTATGATTGGCTAAGGCTGCAAACACCTTACTTAGCACTCTAGACTGCATTTCCTGATTTTGGACTTCTGCCAGGCCAGCAGGAGTCCAAAGTCTGTACAAGAAAAGACGGGGAGGGGGGGGGGAATGTGCTCTGGACAAGTAGGGAGACACCTTTTTTACACAAAGTACATTAGAAAGATTTTTTTATTTACCATAAGAAGTGCAACAGCAAAAGCTAGTCTTAATGAGAGCGCCCATTTAAAGGCAGGGCTAATAGCACCAAGACAGGAGAGTAAGAAAAGATCTTTGTGAACAAGAAGTGCTAGTGGACTGGTGAAAAAGGCCTGAGCCTGGACATCAGGGGCTGAGATTGCCCTCTTCATGAAAGGGAGAAGCAGAAAAGGTGCTCATATGGACCTGATCGGGAGGGTTGCCTGTGAAGCAAGGGTCAGTCTCTACAGGAGAAGTGGAAGTTCTGTGTTGACAACGAGAATTAGTGAAGTGACTGCTACTACTATCCTGGGCTAGTAAAGGATAGGCCATAGATGGGGAGACCTGCAGTTTGCTGTCTGGGTCACCACCGAGTCCATTGTAAGCCTCTGAGTATCTCTGTGGTGTCCACTGGGGCTGTGGGGACAAAATCAGCCCAGTATGTACAGCGCTGTGGAATCTGTGTGCACTATATAAGAACTCAAAAATTAAATAAAGTATGAGTACGGGTAAAACAGTGGAGTGCTAAAACCTGGTGTCACGATGCCGGCTGGCAGGAGGTGGATCCTCTGTGCCAGAGAGGGATTGGCGTGGACCGTGCTAGTGGACCGGTTCTAAGTCACTACTGGTTTTCACCAGAGCCCGCCGCAAAGCGGGATGGTCTTGCTGCGGCGGTAGTGACCAGGTCGTATCCACTAGCAACGGCTCAACCTCTCTGGCTGCTGAAGATAGGCGCGGTACAAGGGAGTAGACAGAAGCAAGGTCGGACGTAGCAGAAGGTCGGGGCAGGCAGCAAGGATCGTAGTCAGGGGCAACGGCAGGAGGTCTGGAACACAGGCTAGGAACACACAAGGAAACGCTTTCACTGGCACAATGGCAACAAGATCCGGCGAGGGAGTGAAGGGGAAGTGAGGTATAAATAGGGAGTGCACAGGTGAACACACTAATTGGAACCACTGCGCCAATCAGCGGCACAGTGGCCCTTTAAATCGCAGAGACCCGGCGCGCGCGCGCCCTAGGGAGCGGGGCCGCGCGTGCCGGGACAGGACAGACGGAGAGCGAGTCAGGTACGGGAGCCGGGATGCGCATCGCGAGCGGGCGCCACCCGCATCGCGAATCGCATCCCGGCTGGAGACGGTATCGCAGCGCACCGGGTCAGTGGAGCTGCCCGGAGCGCTGCGGCAGCGAGAGTGAAGCGAGCGCTCCGGGGAGGAGCGGGGACCCGGAGCGCTCGGCGTAACAGTACCCCCCCCCTTGGGTCTCCCCCTCTTCTTAGAGCCTGAGAACCTGAGGAGCAGACTTTTGTCTAGGATATTGTCCTCAGGTTCCCAGGATCTCTCTTCAGGACCACAACCCTCCCAATCGACCAGGAAAAAGGTTTTCCCTCTGACCTTCTTGGAGGCCAGTATCTCTTTAACGGAGAAGATGTCCGAGGAGCCGGAAACAGGAGTGGGAGAAACAAACTTAGGAGAGAAACGGTTGATGATAAGTGGTTTAAGAAGAGAAACGTGAAAGGCATTAGGAATTCGAAGAGAAGGAGGAAGAAGAAGTTTGTAAGAGACAGGATTAATCTGGCACAAGATTTTGAAAGGACCAAGATAGCGTGGTCCCAATTTGTAGCTAGGGACACGGAAGCGGACATATTTAGCGGAGAGCCATACCTTGTCTCCAGGAGAAAAAATGGGGGGAGCTCTTCTTTTTCTATCAGCAAACTTCTTCATGCGTGATGAGGCCTGTAAAAGAGAATTTTGGGTCTCTTTCCATATGGTGGAAAGATCACGAGATATTTCATCCACAGCGGGTAAACCAGAGGGCAAGGGAGTAGGGAGGGGGGGAAGAGGGTGACGGCCGTACACCACAAAAAATGGGGATTTGGAGGAGGATTCAGAGACTCTGAAGTTATACGAAAATTCGGCCCATGGTAGAAGATCTGCCCAGTCATCCTGGCGGGAGGAAACAAAATGGCGTAAATAATCACCCAGGACCTGGTTAATTCTTTCTACTTGCCCATTGGATTGAGGATGATATGCAGAGGAAAAGTTTAATTTAATCTTGAGTTGTTTACAGAGAGCCCTCCAGAATTTTGACACGAATTGGACGCCTCTATCCGAGACGATCTGCGTGGGCAACCCGTGAAGACGAAAAATGTGTACAAAAAATTGTTTTGCCAACTGAGGCGCTGAAGGAAGACCAGGAAGAGGGATGAAATGTGCCATCTTGGAGAATCGATCAACGACCACCCAAACGACAGTGTTGCCACGGGATGGGGGTAAGTCCGTAATAAAGTCCATACCAATCAGAGACCAAGGCTGTTCGGGGACAGGCAGAGGATGAAGAAGACCAGCGGGCTTCTGGCGAGGAGTCTTATCCCGGGCACAAACAGTGCAGGCTCGTACAAAATCCACAACATCCGTCTCCAGAGTCGGCCACCAATAGAAACGAGAGATGAGTTGCACGGATTTCTTGATACCCGCATGACCTGCGAGATGGGAGGAGTGACCCCATTTGAGGATTCCGAGGCGTTGGCGTGGAGAGATGAAGGTCTTCCCTGGAGGAGTTTGCCTGATGGAGGCTGGAGAAGTGGAGATCAGGCAGTCAGGGGGGATGATGTGTTGCGGAGAGAGCTCTACTTCCGAGGCATCCGAGGAACGAGAGAGAGCATCGGCCCTAATGTTCTTATCGGCAGGCCGAAAGTGAATTTCAAAATTAAATCGGGCAAAGAACAGAGACCACCTGGCCTGGCGAGGATTCAGCCGTTGGGCAGACTGGAGATAGGAGAGGTTCTTGTGATCGGTGTAAATAATAACTGGAAATCTTGATCCCTCCAACAGATGCCTCCATTCCTCAAGTGCTAATTTAATGGCTAGAAGCTCTCGGTCCCCGATGGAGTAGTTCCTCTCAGCTGGAGAGAAGGTCCTAGAAAAAAAACCACAAGTAACAGCATGCCCGGAAGAATTTTTCTGTAGAAGGACCGCTCCAGCTCCTACAGAGGAGGCATCAACCTCCAATAGGAAGGGTTTAGATGGGTCAGGTCTGGAGAGCACGGGAGCCGAAGAAAAGGCAGACTTGAGCTGTTTAAAGGCGTCTTCCGCTTGAGGAGGCCATGATTTAGGATTGGCATTCTTTTTGGTTAAAGCCACGATAGGAGCCACAATGGTGGAAAAATGTGGAATGAATTGTCTGTAATAATTGGCGAACCCCAAAAAACGTTGGATAGCACGAAGTCCGGAGGGGCGTGGCCAATCTAAGACTGCAGAGAGTTTGTCTGGATCCATTTGTAGTCCCTGGCCAGAGACCAAGTATCCTAGGAAAGGAAGAGATTGACATTCAAACAGACATTTCTCCATTTTGGCATACAGTTGATTGTCACGAAGTCTCTGAAGAACCATGCGGACATGCTGGCGGTGTTCTTCTAGATTGGCAGAAAAAATCAGGATATCGTCCAGATATACAACAACACAGGAATATAAGAGATCACGAAAGATTTCATTAACAAAGTCTTGGAAGACGGCAGGGGCGTTGCACAGGCCAAAGGGCATGACCAGATACTCAAAGTGTCCATCTCTGGTGTTAAATGCCGTTTTCCATTCATCCCCCTCTCTGATGCGAATGAGATTATAGGCACCTCTTAAGTCCAGTTTGGTAAAGATGTGGGCACCTTGGAGGCGATCAAAGAGTTCAGAGATGAGAGGTAGGGGGTAGCGGTTTTTTACAGTGATTTTATTAAGACCGCGGTAGTCAATGCAAGGACGTAGAGAGCCATCTTTTTTGGACACAAAGAAAAATCCGACTCCGGCAGGAGAGGAAGATTTGCGGATAAAGCCCTTCTTTAAATTTTCCTGGATATACTCAGACATAGCAAGAGTCTCTGGGACAGAGAGAGGATAAATTCTGGCCCGGGGTGGAGTAGTACCCGGGAGGAGGTCAATGGGACAGTCATAAGGCCTGTGAGGAGGTAAAGTCTCAGCTTGTTTTTTGCAAAAAACATCCGCAAAGTCCATATAGGCCTTAGGGAGACCGGTTACAGGAGGCACCACAGGGTCACGGCAGGGAGTACTGGGAACCGGTTTAAGACAGTCCTTGGAACAAGAGGGGCCCCAACTCTTGATCTCCCCAGTGGACCAATCCAGGGTAGGGGAGTGGTGTTGAAGCCAGGGTAGTCCAAGGAGAATTTCGGAAGTGCAATTGGGGAGGACCAAAAACTCAATTTTTTCATGGTGAGATCCGATGCACATTAGGAGGGGCTCCGTGCGGAAACGTATGGTACAGTCCAATCTTTCATTGTTAACACAATTGATGTAGAGAGGTCTGGCGAGACTGGTCAGCGGGATGTTGAACCTGTTGGTGAGAGAGGCCAAAATAAAATTTCCTGCAGATCCGGAATCCAAGAAGGCCATAGTAGAGAAGGAGAAGGTAGAGGCGGATACCCGCACAGGCACAGTAAGACGCGGAGAAGCAGAGTTGACATCAAGGGCTGTCTCACCCTTGTGCGGGGTCAGCGTACGTCTTTCCAGGCGGGGAGGACGGATAGGACAATCCTTCAGGAAGTGTTCGGTACCGGCACAGTACAGGCAGAGATTCTCCATGCGGCGTCGTGTCCTCTCTTGAGGTGTCAGGCGAGACCGGTCAACCTGCATAGCCTCCACGGCGGGAGGCACAGGAACGGATTGCAGGGGACCAGAGGAGAGAGGAGCCGGGGAGAAAAAACGCCTTGTGCGAACAAAGTCCATATCCTGGCGGAGCTCCTGACGCCTTTCGGAAAAACGCATGTCAATGCGAGTGGCTAGATGAATGAGTTCATGTAGGTTAGCAGGGATTTCTCGTGCGGCCAGAACATCTTTAATGTTGCTGGATAGGCCTTTTTTAAAGGTCGCGCAGAGGGCCTCATTATTCCAGGATAGTTCTGAAGCAAGAGTACGGAATTGTACGGCGTACTCGCCAACGGTAGAATTACCCTGGACCAGGTTCAACAGGGCAGTCTCAGCAGAAGAGGCTCGGGCAGGTTCCTCAAAGACACTTCGAATTTCCGAGAAGAAGGAGTGTACAGAGGCAGTGACGGGGTCATTGCGGTCCCAGAGCGGTGTAGCCCACGACAGAGCTTTTCCAGACAGAAGGCTGACTACGAAAGCCACCTTAGACCTTTCAGTGGGAAACTGGTCCGACATCATCTCCAAGTGCAGGGAACATTGAGAAAGGAAGCCACGGCAAAATTTAGAGTCCCCATCAAATTTATCCGGCAAGGATAGTCGTAGGCCTGAAGCGGCCACTCGCTGCGGAGGAGGTGCAGGAGCTGGCGGAGGAGATGATTGCTGAAGCTGTGGTAGTAGCTGCTGTAGCATCACGGTCAGTTGAGACAGCTGGTGGCCTTGTTGCGCTATCTGTTGTGACTGCTGGGCGACCACCGTGGTGAGGTCGGCGACAACTGGCAGAGGAACTTCAGCGGGATCCATGGCCGGATCTACTGTCACGATGCCGGCTGGCAGGAGGTGGATCCTCTGTGCCAGAGAGGGATTGGCGTGGACCGTGCTAGTGGACCGGTTCTAAGTCACTACTGGTTTTCACCAGAGCCCGACGCAAAGCGGGATGGTCTTGCTGCGGCGGTAGTGACCAGGTCGTATCCACTAGCAACGGCTCAACCTCTCTGGCTGCTGAAGATAGGCGCGGTACAAGGGAGTAGACAGAAGCAAGGTCGGACGTAGCAGAAGGTCGGGGCAGGCAGCAAGGATCGTAGTCAGGGGCAACGGCAGGAGGTCTGGAACACAGGCTAGGAACACACAAGGAAACGCTTTCACTGGCACAATGGCAACAAGATCCGGCGAGGGAGTGAAGGGGAAGTGAGGTATAAATAGGGAGTGCACAGGTGAACACACTAATTGGAACCACTGCGCCAATCAGCGGCACAGTGGCCCTTTAAATCGCAGAGACCCGGCGCGCGCGCGCCCTAGGGAGCGGGGCCGCGCGCGCCGGGACAGGACAGACGGAGAGCGAGTCAGGTACGGGAGCCGGGATGCGCATCGCGAGCGGGCGCCACCCGCATCGCGAATCGCATCCCGGCTGGAGACGGTATCGCAGCGCACCGGGTCAGTGGAGCTGCCCGGAGCGCTGCGGCAGCGAGAGTGAAGCGAGCGCTCCGGGGAGGAGCGGGGACCCGGAGCGCTCGGCGTAACACCTGGGGGAAGCTGAATTTAGGAGCAATATGGAGGTTGAGGTAGAATTCCTAGTCCCGGGGGTACTGGTAGACAGCTGCAGTGTGGACTGGATGCCCTACAGCCTTGTAAATAAGACAACCTAGATTGTTGGCCCTGCATAGTAGGCCCTTTTAGAAAAGGGGGTAGCCCAATGAGCAATCATTTGTTGGGCCACTATGTCTGGGGGAGTCTAATAAAAAGAAGCAGGCTTAGATAAAAGGAGGCAATTGAAAAACGTGTGTGTGGTCCTGTGTGAAGTAACACAGGTCAGGGAGGGGCTCCTGTGAAGAGAACAAGATCCTAAGACTGAAAAGAAAGTTAAAGGGGTATTCCGGCCTTATACATCTTATCCCCTATCCAAAGGACAGGGTATAAGATGTCTGATTGCAGGGGTCCCGCCGCTGGGACCACCGCGATCAGGGCGCAGCCCCCAGCATTCTGTGCCCTCCGAGACCGAGTGACGATGTGACATTACGTCCAAGCCCCCTCCATTCATGTCTACGGTAGGAGGAGTGAATACCCCTTTAAAATATTATTCTAATTTTGTTAAGTTTGAATGGCCTTGTGTGAATGTAACCACTAAGCTTCTGTACCTCACATGAGAACCGTAACTATCAAGTGCTATACACACTGTGAGAAGAAAGTTCTATTACACTCATTCCTCTGTAGGAGCCACAAATTAAGCACGTAACAATTTTTCAGGCATTTAAAGGGGTATTCCGGGCAAAAACATCTTATCCCCTATCCTAAGGATAGGGGATAAGATGTCTGATCGCGGGGGGCCCGCCGCTGGGACCCCCCCCCGCCCGTGATCTACCTGCAGCACATGCATTCTATGCGTAGCTGCGTCTGCAGTTTCGGAAACCGCTGGGCTCCCGAGACGGGGACGTGACGTCAAGCCACGCCCCCTCCACTTAAGTGTATGGGAGGGGGCATTGCGGCCGTTACGCCCCCTCCGATAGAAATGAATGGAGGGGGCGTGGCGTGACGTCATGTCCCCGTCTCGGAAGCCCGGCGGTTTCCGAAACTGCAGACGCAGCTACGCATACAATTTGGGCTGCTGCAGGAAGATCGCGGGGGGGTGTCCCAGCGGCGGGCCCCCCGCGATCAGACATCTTATCCCCTATCCTTAGGATAGGGGATAAGATGTTTTTGCCCGGAATACCCCTTTAATTCAATTCATGGACCAACTTGCTCAATAAGTCCCCATTCATGGTTTCAACCTTTACCCAAATCCCAACCCTCATTGTCCCACCCCATTCCGGCTGTATAAAAGCAACACATTGAACTCCCAGTCCAATAAACCAATATTAGATACAACAGTATAAAGCATACATTAGATTCCTGCCACCCCAACCTATATCTAAGCCCCGCTGCAGAGGAACATTGTGTCAATCCTTCTCTATTCACATAGCGTCATTATAGTCACAAAGCCGATACCGGAATCAATGCTTTTGTTCCGTTTCAAATAAAATCTCCATACTTTTCTAAGATGTGAGCGACAACACCTTCCATTGACAAAAAATTAAAGCCATGTATAAAGAAAGACACCATTAAGACCCTTCAGTGTATGGGATCTGGAGAACTTTGATGTGTGGAGGAACATTGTGTAATACAAGACAGATGGTAACGCATCAAGTCGGGAGGAGACATAAAAGCGGCTCTGCCGATCCTTGATGAAGGTCTGTGATGTTGGTCAATGGCCGCATTCTCTAGATTCCCGAATACAAAGAGATAACAATCTCAGATCATCAGGCTAAAAAGAATTTACCAAGGACTTCCCAACCAAGTCTATCAATAGATGTTCCCCAATAACCCATCTCCGGGGAAGCCAAATATCAAAGCCTTGGTCTACGGCTGCATTCACACCACGGTTTTGCAATACAGTTCCCGTATCAGGTTTTTGATGAAAAATGGATTCCTCAAAACCTGACTAAACTGTAGCAAAACGTGTGTACAAATTTCAACCCGTATACAGTTAAAAACCGTATACGGTTTGCAAAATGATGTCCGGTTGCATCCGTTTTGTAAGAAAAAAACATATACGTTTTTAACTTTTCACTCCATTTTGAATAAAGTTTCACTTGTTTGATTGAAATTCCAAGAAAAAAAACTGTGCAAAGTCAAAAACCGTATGGTAAAAACTGGATGGAATCATATACACATAGAGTTCTGTACGGTTCCCATTGACTCCCATGTTAAAAAAAAAAAAACGTATACGGTTTAATAGAGTTTTTCACCCGGACCAAAAACCGTGGTAGGCTACAGTTTTGGTTACGGGTAAAAAAAAAACAAAAACTGACAAAACTGTACAGGATGCAAAACGGACACAACCTGATGCATCGTTTGGCATACGGTTTTCAATGGAGAGTCAATGCGTACGGTTTTCGATACGGTTCCGGGCGGTTTTCACATTGAAAACGTATACGGGAACTGTATTGCAAAAACGTGGTGTGAATGCAGCCTTAAAGGGGTACTCCGCCCCTAGACATCTTATCCCCTATGCAAAGGATTGGGGATAAGATGGCTGATTGAAAGGGTCCTGTCGCTGGGGACCCCCGCGATCTCCCTGCTGCTGCCTTTGTTTAGAGCATCGGGTGCAGCGCCGGAGGCTTGTAACGTCACAGCCACGCCCCCTCAATGCAAGTCTATGGGAGGGGGCGTGACTGCCGTCACGCCCCCTCCCATAGACTTGCATTGAGGGGGCGTGGCCGTGATGTCACAAGCGGGGCGTGGCCGTGACTCTTCGCTTCGCCATTCATCCGACACAGAACGAAGTTTGCTCCGTGCACAGGACGTCTGGGGTGCCGCAGCCGAGATCGCAGAGTCCCGATCAGACATCTTATCCCCTATCCTTTGGATAGGGGATAAGATGTCTAGGGGCGGAGTACCCCTTTAAAGAGTGGTTCCCTGCTGGAAAATGGGCTATAGTTTACCCCAACATTGTAGGCATAATTAAAAAGAATAATGAACATTAAAGGGGTACTCCGGGGGAAAACTTTTATTTTTTAAATCAACTGGTGCCAGAAAGTTAAACAGATTTGTAAATTACTTCTATTAAAAAATCTTAATCCTTCCAGTACTTATTAGCTGCTGAATACTACAGAGGAAATTCTTTTCTTTTTGAAACACAGAGCTCTCTGCTGACATCACGGGCACAGTGCTCTCTGCTGACATCATGAGCACAGTGCTCTCTGCTGACATCTCTGTCCATTTTAAGAACTGTCCAGAGTAGGAGAAAATCCCCATAGAAAACATATGCTGCTCTGGACAGTTCCTAAAATGGACAGAGATGTCAGCAGAGAGCACTGTGTTCCAAAAAGAATTTCCTCTGTAGTATTCAGCAGCTAATAAGTACTGGAAGGATTACGATTTTTTAATAGAAGTAATTAACAAATCTAGAAAGAAAAGAAAAAAATATGGGTATGTGCAGCTCACAATTACTGATACACACCGAGGTCAAACTAGGGCATCCAAGAATAAAAAATAGCCCGGACCTTCTAGGTGAGTATATATGTATATATATATATATATATAGAAATAAATTTCTGGATCGTGCTTCAATAATAATAAAAGACAATTTATTAAAATAAATGCAGATTAAGAAAATACATGCAAATTGGGATTAGTTACTTCTCACAGGGCCCATGTGAGAAGAACATATATAGTAAAAGCAACCAATCAGTGATGTATGTGCATAAAATTAGAAACTATAACAATGTCACTGACATAAACATTGTTTCTGATGTGCCACCGGTATAAGTCCGCTAATTTTCCGCAGATTTTCCTGTATACTGCTGCTATCTCTATGGAATCAGGATTTATAGTAGTTAAACACCTCCCCTCCAGCTCTATCTGTATACTGCTGCTATCTCTATGGAATCAGGATTTATAGTAGTTAATCACCTCCCCTCCAGCTCTATCTGTATACTGCTGCTATTTCTATGGGAGTAGTTATACCTCTCCCCTCCAGCTCTATCTGTATACTGCTGCTGCTATCTCTATGGGATCAGGATATATAGTAGTCATACCCCTCCACTCCAGCTCTATCTGTATATTGCTGCTATCTCTATGGGATAAGGATATATAGTAGTCATACCCCTCCACTCCAGCTCTATCTGTATACTGCTGCTATCTCTATGGGACCAGGATATATAGTAGTCATACCCCTCCCCTCCAGCTCTATCTGTATACTGCTGCGATCTCTATGGGATCAGGATATATAGTAGTTATACACCTCCCCTCCAGCTCTATCTGTATACTGCTGCTATCTCTATGGGATCAGGATATATAGTAGTTATACAACTCCCCTCCAGCTCTATCTGTATACTGCTGCTATCTCTATGGGACCAGGATATATAGTAGTTATACAACTCCCCTCCAGCTCTATCTGTATACTGCTGCTATCTCTATGGGACCAGGATATATAGTAGTTATACACCTCCCCTCCAGCTCTATCTGCATACTGCTGCTATCTCTATGGGACCAGGATATATAGTAGTTATACACCTCCCCTCCAGCTCTATCTGTATACTGCTGCTATCTCTATGGGACCAGGATATATAGTAGTTATACCCCTCCCCTCCAGCTCTATCTGTGTACAACTGCTGCTATCTCTATGGGATCAGGATATATAGTAGTTATACACCTCCCCTCCAGCTCTATCTGCATACTGCTGCTATCTCTATGGGACCAGGATATATAATAGTTATACACCTCCCCTCCAGCTCTATCTGTATACTGCTGCTATCTCTATGGGACCAGGATATATAGTAGTTATACCCCTCCCCTCCAGCTCTATCTGTGTACAACTGCTGCTATCTCTATGGGATCAGGATATATAGTAGTTATACACCTCTCCTCCAGCTCTATCTGTATACTGCTGTTATCTCTATGGGATCATGATACATAGTAGTTATACACCTCCCCTCCAGCTCTATCTGTGTACAACTGCTGCTATCTCTATGGGACCAGGATATATAGTAGTTATACACCTCCCCTCCAGCTCTATCTGTATACCGCTGCTATCTCTATGGAACCAGGATATATAGTAGTTATACACCTCCCCTCCAGCTCTATCTGTATACTGCTGCTATCTCTATGGGATCATGATATATAGTAGTTATACACCTCCCCTCCAGCTCTATCTGTATACTGCTGCTCTCTCTATGGGATCAGGATATATAGTAGTTATCACTGTCATATTTAGCATTTTTTTTCCCCCAAAGTCATGGCAAAAATATGTAATTTTTAAAAGTTGTAAAAAATAAATAAATATATATATATATATATATATATATATATATATATATATATATATATTTGTGAACATAGGTCAAATACCGTGTTTTAAAAAATGCACTTTGAATAAAACTGCAAGTAGTGTAAACAGACCTCCACCCCCTTATAAGTCTTTGCAGTTTAGTGTAGCCAGGTCTTTAGGAGAATTGCAGAGATGAGACTCTTCCCCCCCTCTCCCTGCAGGATATCATTTCTGTTCCAAAATAGGAATTACTATGGCTAAAACTCATTCCTGCCACATCAGGTAAGCACAAGGCACACACAAGAACCTCTACATTGTTCTCTAATAATAGCCTATGATGCAGAAAAAATTCCCAAAGTGCTTCCTTAAAAATGTAATAAATTAAGGGTTGGTCAGAACAAAAAAGAACTTTTATTGACTTGGTGGCTTTTTATAGATCCATCACATTGAAAGTGTTTTGCTGGTGACCTACAAAATGTACAGGAGCGCTCCAGAAATCTACGTACCTTGGCCTTCCCCGTGCTTTGTAATATATGCACCAGCGCACAGGCCACCTCCTCTTTGCTCTTCACGCTCAGCACCGGCTCCAGCACGGCGCACAACATCCGGTAGTTGTTGGTCACATACTCTGCAAACTCTTTATACAACTCCATGGGGAGGATGCTCATAGTTTGGTATCGGGACTTTAGGCGGATGGAGGGACAGCTGCTCTTCCCCTTGTAGGATGTGGGCTGAGAGACTGGGTACCACTGCTCTACAAAATGGCGCCCGCTGATGCTGGCGATGGGCACGTTCACCATGCCCACGTAGTTGCTCTTCTCCTTACGCCTCTTCTTATCTGTGTCCTTGTACAGGTGGAGGCGCAGGTTCCGGACAGCTGGCAGGTTGTTAAACTCAAAATGCTCCCCCCAGAAAACGGTCTCGCCCCGGGCTTTGCTGGTGGTACGGGCGTACAAAATGTCATCCAGGCAGAGCTCGCAGTAATAGCGCTTCTTGGGGGGGAGGTCACGAGCTTCGATGATCCACAGCTTGAGGACATTATCCACTCTTCGACTGTTATCCTGCAATATAGAAAAGCAGAGACGGATCAAAGATGGAAAACAATGGGCGAACCAATAGATTTTTAACAAAGCTCCAATGGCAGGGACGAGACTCAAAAGGGGGCTTCTGCCCTTTTAATGTACCTGTTCTATAATGCCCTTACTAATTGGAGCCTCCATGGGTTGATGTGGGTCTCATTCAGCTGAGGTCCCTTATTTTAGGAAATGTGTTGTGTTAACATACGTAAGGTTTTTCCCAAAATTTTTTAATTAGAAGTGCCATTTTTTTTTCTACCTTTGCCCCTGCCCCCCAAAATGTCTGTCCAATGGGTACATGGTTGGATGTGGCCATTGGCGGTCTTACCCGAAATACTATACAAGGGCACCTGATGAGGAGGTGGACCCAAACAGGACAAATCTTACACCAATTGTAGTGCACCTACCCAAGAACCATGGGTGGTCTTGTTAGTAACCAGCCAGCATCTGAAGCACCCGCCGCTCATCCGAAGCACCCGCCCAGCTAGAACTACTGTCACCCCAGTAGTAATGAGATTACATGAGGATGAAGTTTGTTACAGTGTGTCACCTCAGTAGTAAGGAGATTACACGAGGAGAGGGTTTGTTACAGTGTGTCACCCCAGTAGTAAGGAGATTACATGAGGAGGAGGTTTGTTACAGTGTGTCACCCCAGTAGTAAGGAGATTACATGAGGAGGAGGTTTGTTACAGTGTGTCACCCCAGTAGTAAGGAGATTACATGAGGAGGAGGTTTGTTACAGTGTGTCACCCCAGTAGTAATGAGATTACATGAGGATGAAGTTTGTTACAGTGTGTCACCCCAGTAGTAAGGTGATTACATGAGGAGGAGTGTCACGATGC
Source organism: Hyla sarda (assembly GCF_029499605.1). Taxonomy (NCBI): domain Eukaryota; kingdom Metazoa; phylum Chordata; class Amphibia; order Anura; family Hylidae; genus Hyla; species Hyla sarda. The sequence goes on along the minus strand of NC_079197.1, from coordinate 172,280,270 downwards.
CGGCTGGCAGGTAGTGGATCCTCTGTGCCAGAGAGGGATGGCGAGGACCGCGCTAGTGGACCGGTTCTAAGCCACTACAGGTTTTCACCAGAGCCCGCCGCAAAGCGGGATGGTCTTGCTGCGGCGGTAGTGACCAGGTCGTATCCACTAGCAACGGCTCACCTCTCTGGCTGCTGAAGATACTGAAGATAGGCGAGGTACAAGGGAGTAGGCAGAAGCAAAGTCGGACGTAGCAAAAGGTCGGGGGCAGGCGGCAAGATTCGTAGTCAGGGGCAACGGCAGGAGGTCAGGAACACGGACTAGGAACAGACAAGGGAACGCTTTCACTAGGCACAAGTGCAACAAGATCCGGCGAGGGAGTGCAGGGGAAGTGAGGTGATATAGGGAAGTGCACAGGTGGGAGCCAATTAAGCTAATTGGGAAGATTGGACCAGGCACCATCATTGGTGCACTGGCCCTTTAAATCGCAGAGACCCGGCGCGCGCGCGCCCTAGGGAGCGGGGCCGCGCGCGCCGGGACAGGACCGAGGGAGAGCGAGTCAGGTACGGGGACCGGGGTGCGCATCGCGAGCGGGCGCTATCCGCATCGCGAATCGCATCCCGGCTGAAGGCGGGACCGCAGCGCACCCGGTCAGTGGATCTGACCGGGGCGCTGCAACAACGAAGATGAGGCGAGCGCTCCGGGGAGGAACGGGGACCCGGAGCGCTCGGCGTAACAGTACCCCCCCCCTTGGGTCTCCCCCTCTTCTTGGGGCCAAAGAACCTGAGGAAAAAAAACTCAATTTTTCCGTGATGAGGTCCGATGCAAATTAGGAGGGGTTCTGTGTGGAAACGTACGAGACAGTCCAATCTTTTATTGTAAAAACAATAGATGTAGAGGGGTCTGGCGAGACTGGTCACAGGAACGTAGAACCTGTTGATGAGAGAGGCCAAAAAAAATTTTCCTGCAGATCCGGAATCCAAGAAGAGCATAGTAGAGAAGGAGAAGGTAGAGGCAGATATCCGCACAGGCACAGTAAGGCGTGGAGAAGCAGAGTTGACATCAAGAACTGTGTCACCTTTGTGCGGAGTCAGCGTACGTCTTCCCAGGCGGGGAGGACGGATAGGACAATCCTTCAGGAAGTGTTCGGTACCGGCATAGTACAGGCAAAGATTCTCCATGCGGCGTCGTGTCCTCTCTTGAGGTGTCAAGCAAGACCGGTCAACATGCATAGCCTCCGCGGCGGGAAGCACAGGAACAGATTGCAGGGGACCAGAGGAGAGAGGAGCCGGAGAGAAAAAACGCTTCGTGCGAACAAAGTCCATATCCAGGCGGAGCTCCAGACGCCATCCGGAAGAACGCATGTCAATGCGAGTGGCTAGATGAATGAGTTCATGTAGGTCAGCAGGAGTCTCTCGTGCGGCCAGAACATCTTTAATGTTGCTGGATAGGCCTTTTTTAAAGGTCGCGCAGAGAGTCTCACTATTCCAGGACAACTCGTAAGCAAGAGCACGGAACTGAATGGCGTACTCGCCAACGGAAGAAACACCCTGGGCCAGGTTCAGCAGGGCAATCTCGGCTGAAGAAGCTCGGGCAGGTTCCTCAAAGACACTTCGAATTTCCGAGAAGAAGGAGTGTACAGAGGCAGTGACGGGGTCATTGCGGTCCCAGAGCGGTGCGGCCCATGACAGGGCTTTTCCAGACAGAAGGCAGAACACGAAAGCCACCTTAGACCTTTCAGTAGGAAACTGGTCCGACATCATCTCCAAGTGCTGGGAACATTGCGAAAGAAAGCCACGGCAATACTTAGAGTCCCCATTAAATTTGTCCGGCAAGGACAGGCAGAGGCTAGGAGTGGCCACTCGCTGCGGAGGAGGTGCAGGAGCTGGCGGAGGAGATGATTGCTGAAGAAGTTGCGAATGTTGGTGCACAATGGTGGACACTTCCGACAGCTGGTGGGTTAGATGGGCGATCTGTCGGGCGATATCAGAGACAACTGGCAGGGGAACCTCAGCGGAATCCATGGCCGGATCTACTGTCACGATGCCGGCTGGCAGGTAGTGGATCCTCTGTGCCAGAGAGGGATGGCGAGGACCGCGCTAGTGGACCGGTTCTAAGCCACTACAGGTTTTCACCAGAGCCCGCCGCAAAGCGGGATGGTCTTGCTGCGGCGGTAGTGACCAGGTCGTATCCACTAGCAACGGCTCACCTCTCTGGCTGCTGAAGATACTGAAGATAGGCGAGGTACAAGGGAGTAGGCAGAAGCAAAGTCGGACGTAGCAAAAGGTCGGGGGCAGGCGGCAAGATTCGTAGTCAGGGGCAACGGCAGGAGGTCAGGAACACGGACTAGGAACAGACAAGGGAACGCTTTCACTAGGCACAAGTGCAACAAGATCCGGCGAGGGAGTGCAGGGGAAGTGAGGTGATATAGGGAAGTGCACAGGTGGGAGCCAATTAAGCTAATTGGGAAGATTGGACCAGGCACCATCATTGGTGCACTGGCCCTTTAAATCGCAGAGACCCGGCGCGCGCGCGCCCTAGGGAGCGGGGCCGCGCGCGCCGGGACAGGACCGAGGGAGAGCGAGTCAGGTACGGGGACCGGGGTGCGCATCGCGAGCGGGCGCTATCCGCATCGCGAATCGCATCCCGGCTGAAGGCGGGACCGCAGCGCACCCGGTCAGTGGATCTGACCGGGGCGCTGCAACAACGAAGATGAGGCGAGCGCTCCGGGGAGGAACGGGGACCCGGAGCGCTCGGCGTAACAAGGAGGTTTGTTAAAGTGTGTCAACCCAGTAGTAAGGTGATTACATGAGGTGGTTTGTTACAGTGTGTCACCCCAGTAGTAAGGAGATTACACGAGGAGAGGGTTTGTTACAGTGTGTCACCCCAGTAGTAAGGAGATTACATGAGGAGGAGGTTTGTTACAGTGTGTCACCTCAGTAGTAATGAGATTACATGAGGATGAAGTTTTTTACAGTGTGTCACCCCAGTAGTAAGGTGATTACATGAGGAGGGGGTTGTTACAGTGTGTCACCCCAGTAGTAAGGAGATTACATGAGGGGAAAGTTTGTTACAGTGTGTCACCCCAGTAGTAAGGAGATTACATGAGGCGGAAGTTTGTTACAGTTTGTCACCCCAGTAGTAAGGAGATTACATGAGGAGGAGGTTTGTTACAGTGTGTCACCCCAGTAGTAAGGAGATTACATGAGGAGGAGGTTTGTTATAGTGTGTCACCCTAGTTGTAAGGAGATGACATGAGGAGGAGGTTTGTTACAGTGTGTCCCCCCAGTAGTAATGAGATTACATGGGGAGGAGATTTGTTACAGTGTGTCACCCCAGTAGTAATGAGATTACATGAGGAGGAGGTTTGTTATAGTGTGTCACCCTAGTAGTAAGGAGATTACATGAGGAGAAGGTTTGTTACAGTGTGTCACCCCAGTAGTAAGGAGATTATATGAGGAGGAGGTTTATTACAATGTGTCACCCCAGTAGTAAGGAGGTTACATGAGGGGAAAGTTTGTTACAGTGTGTCACCCCAGTAGTAAGGAGATTACATGAGGAGGAAGTTTGTTACAGTTTGTGACCCCAGTAGTAAGGAGATTACATCAGGTGGTTTGTTACAGTGTGTCACCCCAGTAGTAAGGAGATTACATGAGGAGGAGGTTTGTTACAGTGTGTCACCCCAGTAGTAAGGAGATTACATGAGGAGGAGGTTTGTCACAGTGTGTCACCCCAGTAGTAAGGAGATTACATGAGGAGGAGGTTTGTCACAGTGTGTCACCCCAGTAGTAAGGAGATTACATATGGAGGGGGTTTGTTACAGTGTGTCACCCCAGTAGTAAGGTGATTACATGAGGAGGAGGTTTGTCACAGTGTGTCACCCCAGTAGTAAGGAGATTACATGGGGAGGAGGTTTGTTACAGTGTGTCACCCCAGTGGTAAGAAGATTACATGATGAGGGGGTTTGTTACAGTGTGTCACCCCAGTAGTAAGAAGATTACATGATGGGGGGGTTTGTTACAGTGTGTCACCCCAGTAGTGAGATTACATGAGGAGGGGGTTGTTACAGTGTGTCACCCCAGTAGTAAGGAGATTACATGAGGGGAAGTTTGTTACAGTGTGTCACCCCAGTAGTAAGGAGATTACATGAGGTGGAGGTTTGTTACAGTGTGTCACCCCAGTAGTAAGGAGATTACATGAGGTGGAGGTTTGTTACAGTGTGTCACCCCAGTAGTAAGAAGATTACATGATGAGGGGGTTTGTTACAGTGTGTCACCCCAGTCGTGAGATTACATGAGGAGGGGGTTGTTACAGTGTGTCACCCCAGTAGTAAGGAGATTACATTAGGGGAAGTTTGTTACAGTGTGTCACCCCAGTAGTAAGGAGATTACATGAGGTGGAGGTTTGTTACAGTGTGTCACCCCAGTAGTAAGGAGATTACATGATGAGGGGGTTTGTTACAGTGTGTCACCCCAGTAGTAAGGAGATTACATGAGGAGGGGGTTTGTTACAGTGTGTCACCCCAGTAGTAAGGAGATTACATGATGAGGAGGATTGTTACAGTGTGTTGCCCCAGTAATAAGGGGATTACATGAGGAGGAGGTTTGTTACAGTGTGTCACCCCAGTAGTAAAGTGATTACATGAAAAGGAGGTTTGTTATAGTGTGTTGCCCCAGTAATAAGGGGATTACATGAGGAGGAGGTTTGTTACAGTGTGTCACCCCAGTAGTAAAGTGATTACATGAGGAGGAGGTTTGTTATAGTGTGTTGCCCCAGTAGTAATGTGGCGTGTGTCAAAAGGCGGGGCCAATGGGGGGGGGTCAAGGGGCGGCTAAATTAGCATTTGCCTAGGGCGGCAAAAATACTTGCACCAGCCCTGCGCGGAATAAAGCGTTCTATCATATTCTATCAGGCATATGGTGAGCGCCGTCTGCTCATTCTGCATGTTTCTGGATTACATCATTTGGTGTTTGTAGTTTTGGTTGAACAATAATCTTCTTGAAAACTTGCTCTAGAAGAGACATGCGCTTCTATCCAACCTGCCATAGTCTATGAACCTCACACACAGTCTTTTTTGGACCTTGGATGCTTTTAAATCGCTGGTTTATGGCTCAAAAACTCAAGAATTGGCTGTTTTTGTACCATTGAGTTCTATTGAACAGAAGCCATGTTCACACAATTGTTTTGTTTGTCTTTGTGGTGAGCGCTGTTTCCTTGCAGCACTGGGGTACTAGGTTTAAATGGGCGCTGTCAAATACAAAAACTTTTTTGCTGTTGTACATCTTGGCAAAATAGTTTTTCTGATATACTTCTTTAAACAAAATTTCACATTTTATTAAGGAAAACTGCCTTTGAAAATCCCACCACTAGGGGTCCCCATACCTCCCGGGACACTGATGAGTCCCACAGCAGCATGAGGGTGTCCAAGGGTCATGGACACGAGATGGCTGATTGACAAGGCTGCAGGAACAACACAGCCTGCAGTAACACTGCTGTAACACAGAGTTTTACCAAACATGTGCCTCCAGCTGTTGCAAAACTACAACTCCAAGCATGCCTCGGCAGTGAAAGGATGTCTGGGCATGCTGGGAGTTGTAGTTTTGCAAAAGCTGTAGGCACACAGCTGAAGACAACACTTCTGCAAAAAAGTTATCCAAACACTGTACCTCCACCTATTCCAAAACTACAAGTCCCAGCATTACAGGACTGGCAAAGGATGATACACATGAATGACACAGAAACATATAGAAAATGTATACATAAAAAACTATTGTACTTGTAGCACTAAACCTTTGCACTTATTTCGGAAGATCTAAGTTAAAAACTCACCATATTGTCTTTGGTGGTAGAGTACAGGCAATCTCCAATAATCATTGTGTGTGTGTGTGTGTGTGTGTACAGCAGAAAACCAGAGGGGAAAGGGTTGCAGAGCAGGACTGCAAGGCTCCCAAGAACAGGGAGTCAGCAGAGTGAGGGACGGGGAGGAGTCATCACAGTGCAGGCAAGAGAAGGACACGCCCCCTCCCTTTGGGAAGATGGAAAAGATGGACTTTGAGCAGCTCTAATATGCTATTTTTGTGAAGCATCAGTGATAGGGACATAAAAATGACATGTACATGATCAGGATAAGGTACTGAGTAACATAACAGGGTTTTTGTGGTATCTGTACACTTTAAATCCCACCAAGGACCACATCTACAAAGAGTTTGATATTTCACATCCCCAAAACAAAAAAACTGTTTGTGAACACGTAACTATGGCCTTAGGCTGTTGTATGACTATGTTCACACACCGGTTTTTAGGTTTCACTTTGAGTCTCAATAAATAGATGACGATTTTAGCTGTTTGAGCCTCAAAATAAGGCTGAAAAATCGGTAAGTGAACATAGTCTTAGTGTCCATCCTTCATAATCCCCCAATGTGAGGAATCTATAATGCCATGACAGGGTACCCCTACCTGGGGCTCTAAAGCTATTGCAAAACTACAACTCACATTATGCCCTGACAGTCGTAGACTGTCAGGGCATGATGGGAGTTGTAGTTTTGCATCACCAGGGGAGGCACAGGTTGGGGAACACTGTTCCATGGCCACCAATGTCAGTGCTCCATTAGATGCCTGTGTGTATTATTTCTGAGAATATAAGGCCGTATATGTCCCATAATTCTATCCCGATAATCCGGTCCCTATCCTGGTACAGTAGGATGAGAAGACGTCACACCTCATATATGTGTCAGCACCAGGTATAGCAGCATTGTATATCTCTCCCGCTATACATTTACTGAAGCTGATCTTTGTATCTGCCGTATAATTACACTTATATACTGTTACTTAGCAACTCCGGAGAGCTTTGTGTAATACCCGCACGCATCCAGTCACTCTCCATCTTTGAGAAGAAATAAGAAAAATTCACTAACAGGGTCATGTAAAAGGGGAAATAACACTGTGATTCTCACATGACCCCATAATGTCATCTCTATACAACACCTGACCCTATACATCATCTCTATACAACACCCGACCCTATACATCATCTCCATACAACACCTGACCCTATACATCATCTCTATACAACACCCGACCCTATACATCATCTCCATACAACACCTGACCCTATACATCATCTCTATACAACACCCGACCCTATACATCATCTCTATACAACACCCGACCCTATACATCATCTCTATACAACACCCGACCCTATACATCATCTCTATACAACACCTGACCCTATACATCATCTCTATACAACACCTGACCCTATACATCATCTCTATACAACACCCGACCCTATACAGCATCTCTATACAACACCCGACCCTATACATCATCTCTATACAACACCCGACCCTATACAGCATCTCTATACAACACCCGACCCTATACATCATCTCCATACAACACCTGACCCTATACATCATCTCTATACAACACCTGACCCTATACATCATCTCTATACAACACCTGACCCTATACATCATCTCTATACAACACCCGACCCTATACAGCATCTCTATACAACACCCGACCCTATACATCATCTCTATACAACACCCGACCCTATACATCATCTCCATACAACACCTGACCCTATACATCATCTCTATACAACACCTGACCCTATACATCATCTCTATACAACACCCGACCCTATACATCATCTCTATACAACACCCGACCCTATACATCATCTCTATACAACACCCGACCCTATACATCATCTCTATACAACACCCGACCCTATACAGCATCTCTATACAACACCCGACCCTATACATCATCTCTATACAACACCCGACCCTATACATCATCTCTATACAACACCCGACCCTATACATCATCTCCATACAACACCCGACCCTATACATCATCTCTATACAACATCTGACCCTATACATCATCTCTATACAACACCTGACCCTATACATCATCTCTATACAACACCAGACCCTATACATCATCTCTATACAACACCCGACCCTATACAGCATCTCTATACAACACCCGACCCTATACAGCATCTCTATACAACACCTGACCCTATACATCATCTCTATACAACATCTGACCCTATACATCATCTCCATACAACACCCGACCCTATACATCATCTCTATACAACACCTGACCCTATACATCATCTCTATACAACATCTGACCCTATACATCATCTCTATACAACATCTGACCCTATACATCATCTCTATACAACACCCGACCCTATACAGCATCTCTATACAACACCTGACCCTATACAGCATCTCTATACAACACCCGACCCTATACAGCATCTCTATACAACATCTGACCCTATACATCATCTCTATACAACATCCGACCCTATACATCATCTCTATACAACACCTGACCCTATACATCATCTCTATACAACACCTGACCCTATACATCATCTCCATACAACACCCGACCCCCTATACAGCATCTCTATACAACATCCGACCCTATACATCATCTCTATACAACACCTGACCCTATACATCATCTCTATACAACACCCGAACCTATACATCATCTCCATACAACACCTGACCCCATACATCATCTCTATACAACACACGACCCTATACATCATCTCTATACAACGCCTGACCCTATACACCATCTCTATACAACACCCGACCTATACATCATCTCTATACAACACCTGACCCTATACATCATCTCTATACAACACACGACCCTATACATCATCTCTATACAACATCCGACCCTATACAGCATCTCTATACAACATCCGACCCTATACAGCATCTCTATACAATACCCGACCCTATACAGCATCTCTATACAACAGCTGACCCCATAATGTCATCTCTATATAAAACACCTGACCCTATACAGCATCTCTATACAACATCTGACCCTATACATCATCTCTATACAACACACGACCCTAAACAGCATCTCTATACAACACCCGGCCCTATACAGCATCTCTATACAACACCTGACCCTATACAGCATCTCTATACAACACCCGACCCTATACAGCATCTCTATACAACACCCGGCCCTATACAGCATCTCTATACAACACCTGACCCTATACAGCATCTCTATACAACACCTGACCCTATACAGCATCTCTATACAACACCCGACCCTATACAGCATCTCTATACAACACCCGGCCCTATACAGCATCTCTATACAACACCCGGCCCTATACAGCATCTCTATACAACACCTGACCCTATACATCATCTCTTTACAACACCCGACCCTATACATCATCTCTATACAACACCCGGCCCTATACAGCATCTCTATACAACACCTGACCCTATACAGCATCTCTATACAACACCCGACCCTATACATCATCTCTATACAACACCTGACCCTCAACATCATCCCTATACAACACCTGACCCTATACATCATCTCTATACAACACCTGACCCTATACAGCATCTCTATACAACACCCGACCCTATACATCATCTCTATACAACACCTGACCCTATACAGCATCTCCATACAACACCCGACCCTATACAGCATCTCTATACAACACCCGACCCTATACAGCATCTCTATACAACACCCGGCCCTATACATCATCTCTATACAACACCCGACCCTATACATCATCTCTATACAACACCTGAACCTATACAGCATCTCTATACAACACCTGACCCTATACATCATCTCTATACAACACCTGACCCTATACATCATCTCTATACAACACCTGACCCTATACAGCATCTCTATACAACACCCGACCCTATACAGCATCTCTATACAACACCTGACCCTATACAGCATCTCTATACAACACCCGACCCTATACATCATCTCTATACAATACCTGACCCTCAACATCATCCCTATACAACACCTGACCCTATACATCATCTCTATACAACACCTGACCCTATACAGCATCTCTATACAACACCCGACCCTATACATCATCTCTATACAACACCTGACCCTATACAGCATCTCCATACAACACCCGACCCTATACAGCATCTCTATACAACACCCGACCCTATACAGCATCTCTATACAACACCCGGCCCTATACATCATCTCTATACAACACCCGACCCTATACATCATCTCTATACAACACCTGAACCTATACAGCATCTCTATACAACACCCGACCCTATACATCATCTCCATACAACACCCGACCCTATACATCATCTCTATACAACACCTGACTCTATACATCATCTCTACACAACACCTGACCCTATACATCATCTCTATACAACACCTGACCCTATACATCATCTCTATACAACACCTGACCCTATACATCATCTCCATACAACACCCGACCCTATACAGCATCTCTATACAACATCCGACCCTATACAGCATCTCTATACAACACCCGACCTATACATCATCTCTATACAACACCTGACCCTATACATCATCTCTATACAACACCCGACCCTATACATCATCTCTATACAACACCTGACCCTATACATCATCTCTATACAACACCTGACCCTATACATCATCTCTATACAACACCTGACCCTATACAGCATCTCTATACAACACCCGACCCTATACAGCATCTCTATACAACACCCGACCCTATACAGCATCTCTATACAACACCTGACCCTATACATCATCTCTATACAACACCTGACCCTATACATCATCTCCATACAACACCCGACCCTATACAGCATCTCTATACAACACCCGACCCTATACAGCATCGCTATACAACATCGGACCTTATAGTAATCTAGAATTTATGGGTGAGGGTAGTATCCAGCTTATGTAATAGATAAATGTGAGCTGTGGCAAGAGGGTTTGTTGTGTCCAGAGCATGGAGGCGCTACCAGGAGACAGGCCAGTACATCAGGAGACGTGGAGGAGGCCGTAGGAGGGCAACAACCCAGCAGCAGGACCGCTACCACAGCCTTTGTGTAAGGAGGAGCAGGAGGAGCACTGCCAGAGTCCTGCAAAATGACCTCCAGCAGGCCACAAATGTGCATGTGTCCACTTAAACGGTCAGAAACAGACATGAGGGTGGTATGAGGGCCTGATGTCCACAGGTGGGGGTTGTGCTTACAGCCCAACACCGTGCAGGACGTTTGGCATTTGGCAGAGAACACCAAGATTGGCAAATTTGCCACTGGCGCCCTGTGCTCTTCACAGATGAAAGCAGGTTGACACTGAGCACATGTGACAGAGTCTGGAGACGCCGTGGAGAACATTCTGCTGCCTGCAACATACTATAGCATGACCGGTTTGGCGGTGGGTCAGTAATGGTGTGGGGTGGCATTTCTTTGGGGGGCCGCACAGCCCTCCATGTGCTTGCCAGAGGTAGCCAGTAGGTACCGAGATGAGATCCTTAGACCTCTTGTGAGACCATATGCTGGTGCGGTTGGCCCTGGGTTCCTCCTAATACAAGACAATGCTAGACCTCATGTGGCTGGGGTGTGTCAGCAGTTCCTACAAGAGGAAGGCATTGATGCTATGGACTGGCCGCCCGTTCCCCATACCTGAATCCGATTGAGCACATCTGGGACGTCTCGCTCCATCCACCACAGACTGTCCAGGAGTTGGTGGATGCTTTAGTCCAGGTTTGGGAGGACATCCCTCAGGAGACCATCCTCCACCTCATCAGGAGCATGCCCAGGCGTTGTAGGGAGGTCATACAGGCACGTGGAGGCCACACACACTACTGAGCCTCATTGGGACTTGTATTAAGGACATTACATAAAGTTGGATCAGCCTGTAGTGGGGTTTTCCACTGTGATTTTGAGTGTGACTCCATATCCAGACCTCCATGGGTTGATACATTTGATTTCCATTGATAATTTTTGTGTGATTTTGTTGTCAGCGAATTCAACTATGTAAAGAGGAAAGTATTTCATACGATTAGTTCATTCAGATCTAAGATGTGTTGTCTTAGGGTTCCCTTTATTTTTTTGAGCAGTGTACACATGTAGTTATTTGGACATGCTGATGACCAGTGGTCAGGATAGAGATTTTAGTTTAGCCAAGTTCGAAACTTACCAAGAATCATGGCTGTGATGACCTGATACGTTCTGTCGGACAATCTTTAGAATGCTGCTTTTCCTGGGAATGAACATACATGTTGGATATAGTGTTGGGGAGGGGCAGTGCAGGACTCGTGGTCATCTAGACGTCTGGCGCAGTCTACCCGATACCACTAAAGCTAAGTGCCAGCTTCTTATGTCCATTATTAGACGAAAGAAAGGCCTGAGAATATTTACTGTGATGGGAAATGATGATAATTGTCCATATTCCAGGGAGCAGGATGACGCATTGTTCACTCGTACAATTACATCACAATTACATTTCACCTTCATGTAAAGAGTCCTAAATGGGGCTTTTCATTACACGTAATAAGATGGAAGAATCTCCTCTCCAAAGGAAAAAAGGATAATATAAATTGCCGTGTTAATTAGACAGAAGGTGTCACCTTCAAACGACTTTAACATCTTGGTTTGTAATACAATAGAGCTCATGTGCCCAATTTTCAAAGGGAGATCATCAGAATGGAAAAGACGTTGTTTAAAATATAGGTAAAACACGGAGAAATTGCTAGACAAGATATAAGGTATCTGTTGAGCTGTGCACACCGCGGAATTTCCGTGCCAGAAGTTTCCGTTTTTTGTGTCCGCGGAAAGAATGAATACGTTCATTCTTTGTGCAGAGTCCGCACGGAATGCATAGCTGTCTATGAGACGCACTTTCCCGTACGGATGCTCCATGTGGACATTCTGGGGACTGCGGGCGCCGGCATAATATGCCGGCGCCCGCAGTCCCCAGAATGTCCACATGGAGTTTTTCCCGTGCGGACATTCCGGAAGTGTGAACATAGTCTGACAAGACGTTATGTTGGGCTCACACACAGTGATTTGGTCATCATTTTGGTCAGCATTTTTAACAAATCTAGTTTTGGGAAAAAATATCAATACAAGGAGTCCAAATACAAGGCCGGCTCTGCCTATAGGCAAAATAGGCAGCCGCCTAGAGCGCCCTCTTGATGGGGGACGCCTCTCTGCCTGCTGCAAGAAAGTTAGACAACCAGCATCCGAACCACTCGCATGAGGAGGAGGTTTGTTACAGTGTGTCACCCCATTAGTAAGGTGGGGTGTCTTAAAGGACGGTCCAATGGGCGGAGTCATTGGGGCGGCAAAATTAGCTTTTGCCTAGGGTGACAAAAATCCTTGCCCCGGCCCTGCCAACCTACTGATTTGACAAAATAATGTGTCATAATTGCTTCATCCCAGTCTACGCAAAATGAGTCTCAAATTTCAAAGCATTTTTGTTTGTTTGTTTGTTTTTGTCCTGTTTTGCTTTTTGGAGTGTTTTTATCAGTGTTTATTTTTTTATTTAATTTTATTTTTTTGCTTTGTAGCTTGTCTGTTTGCTTTTTTTGTTTCTATTTTATTTACAAATTTTTACATTTTTTTTTACATTTTATGCAAATCAGGTCTTTGAAGTGTTTATAGGCAAAAAGCCATAAAACAACAACAGACAATATTTTGTCTGCACCTAATTTGGCCGTATTTCCCCCATTATAAGTACCATGGCCACAAAAAAAAACTATGTAGAGAAGGGAGGGGGGGGGGGGGGGGCGCTCACTCAATCCCCAGCGCGGCATGACTCCACATAATATGGACAAAATGCAGAACAGCCAGTGGTAAATGATGTGAACTTTAATCGGATCCCATTAAAAACCGCAAGGTGTGCGGAGCAGCCAGTATAAAACACAACTAGAAAGACAGCGTGATCGCGTTTCGGGTAAAACCCTTCATCAATGCACACAAAATCTTAGGTACAGTCAGGTATATAAAGGGGATCTGGAAGTGGGAAGGAGGAATCCTGGGGAATAATCCCTGGTGTTAACCCCTACTAACCCACGCCCGGATCAACACGTACACAATAAACATATTGGTAACATACGGACATAAAAAATACCTTAAAACCATATTTGCATAAAAACATAGATAGACATACACATAGGAATGAGAAAAATGGTGCATTGCAATTCACGACATGTAAAGAAAAATATGAATGAAAGCTCAAAAATAAAAACAGATCAAATAAAATTAAACCCAAAAAGAAAGGGGGGGGGGGGGGGTGTCTGCAATTTAATATCAGAGAATTAGGTCAGTCCTGTGATTTAATCCATATGGTTGTGTGGTATGCAAAGTGTGTATCCAGAAAACATCTCTATTACGTAGAAGCTTAACACCGAATTCACCTTGCGGTTTTACTGGGATCCGAATAAAGTTCACATCATTTACCACTGACTGTTCTGCATTTTGTCCAAAAATAAACTATATGTGATCTGTCAAATTGTGATTCGGGCATAAAATATGTTTTGGGGCATAAAAACTTTACATCTCAAAATACACTGAAACATAGCCTTTATATTACACTTCATGGAACGTAAAGGGGTTGTCCATTATTAGAAAAATGGTGGTGCTACAGCACCACTCCTGTCCTCAGGTTGTAAGTAGTACTGCAGCTCAGTCCCATTCAATTCAATGGAGCTGAGCTGCAATACGACCTGTGGACAAGAGTGGTGCTGTTTTTGCAAAATAACAAGCAGCATTTTTGTAATACCGGACAACTCCTTTAAAGGTAGGTTGTCCAGCATTCTCGGACAAATAATGTCCCCAGCAGTGTCCTCGGGTCTAGAGATGGTCCCAGCCTGCTTATTTGCATAATTTATTAATTGAACTTCCTGCTTGTGGACTGCAGGGGAGTGAGGCCACCAGGGCTGGGCTGTCATTTGGACCCGAATATGTAGAGATTGGCAGCAGCTGAGCCCAGTACTGCAGGAAGCTGTGTGTAGGAAAAGCAGCGGCTCCCCCACTGTATGTTCATGTGAAAGAAAGAAGAGTAGGGGAGGAAATCTTGTGACATTACAGCAGGTCAGCAGCCTCAGCAAGAAGGGTAACTGTATGATGGGGAAGAGTGGTCCTATCTTCTTGTGCCCCTCATATGTGCCATGCTCTGACCCATATGTTCCTTTCTCTACCCCATATGTGCCATTTTCTTTTCCACATGTGCCTTACTCTGACCCATATGTTCCTTCCTCTACCATATGTGCCCTGCTCTCCACCACAAGTGTCATGCTCTGCCCCATATGTGCCCTGCTCTCCCCCTAGTACCCTGCTCTGCCTCATATGTGCCCTGCTCTCCCCCACATGTGCCCTGCTCTGCCCCATATGTGCCCTGCTCTGCCCCACATGTGCCCTGCTCTGCCCCATATGTGCCCTGCTCTGCCCCATATGTGCCCTGCTCTCCCCCACATGTGCCCTGCTCTGCCTCATATGTGCCCTGCTCTCCCCCACATGTGCCCTGCTCTCCCCCAGCTCTACTTCTCTATGTGCCCTGTTATATCACTTATTCCCCTTAATGGTCTCTCCTTTACAGTTCCCGTTTAGGTTTCCTGCTCTTCCACTTATCATTTCAACAATGCAAAACAAACATTTCCCCCAAGTTCTATGCCCCTGAATATAATCATGTGTGGCAGTACTATATTTAGGGGGCATAATGTGTGGAAGGATTTTATTAAGGTGGCACAGTGTGTGGCAGGATTATATTCAGAGAATAGAGTGTCTGGAAGGGTTATATTTTGGGTTAAAGTCTGTGGCAGGGTTAATTTCAGAAGGACCAGTGTGTGGCAGGTTATATTCAGAGGGTAAAGTGTCTGGCAGTGTTATATTTAGGGTTACAATTAGTGGAACTATTATATTCAGAGGGCACAATGTGTGGCAGGGTTATATATAGGGAGCACAGTGTGTGGCAGGGTTATATATAGGGAGCACAGTGTGTGGCAGGTTATATTCAGAGGGTACAGTGTCTGGCAGTGTTATATTTAGGGTTACAATTAGTGAAACTATTATTTTCAGAGGGCACAGTGTGTGGCAGGGTTTTATATAGGGAGCACAGTGTGTGTCAGGGTTATATTCGGAGGGTACAGTGTCTGGCAGGGTTATATATATAGGGAGCACAGTGTGTGGCAGGGTTATATATAGGGAGCACAGTGTGTGGCAGGGTTATATATAGGGAGCACAGTGTGTGGCAGGGTTATATTCAGAGGGTACAGTGTCTGGCAGTGTTAAATTTAGGGTTACAATTAGTGAAACTATTATATTCAGAGGGCACAGTGTGTGGCAGGGTTTTATACAGTGACCCCTCGACTTATGATGGCCTCGACATATGATCATTTCAACATATGATGGCCTCTCAGAGCCCATCGTATGTTGAAGGCAGCCTCGACATATGATGCTGCTGTGTGTCGGGGCCATCGTACAAACAGCTATCTGACAGCGCTGACAACTTCAGCAAATGACAGATAGTTATTTAATGTGCCCCGTGTGCCCCGTTCTGCCTCCTGTTACTCACATGCTGTCCTGCTAACTCATACAGGCTTCCACTGTGAGCTCTGTGTAAGCCCCGCCCCCCCAGTGCAGCCATAGCCAATAGCCTGCAGCATCTTGCTGCAGGCATCCAATGAGCTGCTGGCTGCCCTCCCCTTCCTTTCCTATAGAGCTGTAGTCGGCAGGATCGTAATGGAGGACATTCTGTCCCCCCTGAAGGTATTTAAAGAACTGTACAGTACTGTATGCAATGTCACACATCACATACAATACATATACACACTATACACCCCATACATCAATGTTTCCCTATCAGTGTGTATCAGGGAGCACAGTGTGTGTCAGGGTTATATTCGGAGGGTACAGTGTCTGGCAGGGTTATATATATAGGGAGCACAGTGTGTGGCAGGGTTATATTTGCAGGGTACAGTGTCTGGCAGGGTTATATATAGGGAGCACAGTGTCTGGCAGGGTTATATATAGGGAGCACAGTGTGTGGCAGGGTTATATATAGGGAGCACAGTGTCTGGCAGGGTTATATTCGGAGGGTACAGTGTGTGGCAGGGTTATATATAGGGAGCACAGAGTGTGGCAGGGTTATATATAGGGAGCACAGAGTGTGGCAGGGTTATTTTCGCAGGGTACAGTGTCTGGCAGGGTTATATATAGGGAGCACAGTGTCTGGCAGGGTTATATATATAGGGAGCACAGTGTCTGGCAGGGTTATATATATATAGGGAGCACAGTGTCTGGCAGGGTTATATATATAGGGAGCACAGTGTCTGTCAGGGTTATATATATAGGGAGCACAGTGTCTGGCAGGGTTATATATAGGGAGCACAGTGTCTGGCAGGGTTATATATATATAGGGAGCACAGTGTGTGGCAGGGTTATATATAACACTGTGTGGCAGGGTTATATTCAGAGGGTAGAGTGTCTGGCAGCGTTATATTTAGGGTTACAATTAGTGGAACTATTTAATTCAGAGGGCATATTGTATGGCAGTATTATATGCATGGGTACAGTGTGTGGCAATATATATAAAATTTGGGATTTTTTCTTAGTATAGCAGGGAAGGATAAGAAAACTGCAGAGATGGGTTGGGGTCAGGAGAAGTTGTCATGGCAGTTTAGGATAGTTGCAGTTGCTCCTCTGCTGTAAAAAGAGCCTTTGGCTGTCCGGGCATGCTGGGAGTTGTAGGTTTGCAACAGCTGGAGGCACCCTGGTTGGGAAACGGTGCACTAGAGTAAGTTCCTTACCTTGTTGGGCTTCACAGCTCTCTGAAGGTTTTCTATCCACTTGTCCCTTTCAGCAGCTGAGCGGCACGCAAAGCACTTCGTCCCCGATGCGGTGGTCACCTAAAAAGAGAGACCAAAAACATTAAGATCTTGAGCACACGGGCAACAACCTTGCTCCCGGCTGCTGTGCCACAGTCATCTCCGAACTGCAGAGTCGTGTGGAAAAAGTGACATATTACTTTATTTTCTGTGTGGTATATAAGAGGCTATCCAGGATTAGACAAAAAACAGCTGCTTCCTTCCAAGAACAGCTCCACACCTATCCTCTGGTTGTATGTGGTATTAAAACTCCGCTCCAGATACTTTAATGGATCTGAGCTGCAATACCACACACAACCTGAGGACACGGGAGGTGCTGTACCTGGAAGGAAGCTGCTATGTTTTTCCAACCTCTTCAAAAACAACAGGACATGGGTTTTGTTTTTAAGGGAAAAGCTGTATGGATTTTGCTGCAAAAATTGGTGAAGTTTTCATGTCAAAATCCACATTTTTTGCCTCATGTGAACAAGGCTTTTAGGGGTACCTGAAGTCTGGTTTCCAGATAACTATGATTTCCCTTAAAAAAAGCTGCAGCATTTCAGAACAAATCGTACACAGTGATAAGAAGCCTGTGTCTGTTTTATGCTGCCTGTGGTCAGAGCAGCATTATTCTGCTGACAGGTTCCCTTTAAAGGGTATGTCCAGTATTAGACAGCACCACTCTTGTCCGCTGGTTGTGTCTGGTATTGCGGCTCTCCTCCATTGAAGTGAATGGGACTGAGCTGCAGTACTACACAGGAGTGATGTTCTTTTTGCAAAAAACAAGCTGCATTTTTCTAATCCTGGACAATCCTGGGCACCCCTTTAAACGTGTACTCCGGTGAAAACCTTTTTCTTTTAAATCTACTGGTGGCAGAAAGTTAAACATATTTGTAAATTACTTCTATTAAAAAATCTTAATCCTTCTAGTACTTATTAGCTGCTGAATGCTACAGAGGAAATTCCTTTCTTTTTTTAACACTGATGACATCACGAGCACAGTGCTCTCTGCTGACATCTCTGTCCATTTTAGCAACCATGCATAGCAGATGTATGCTAAGGGCAGCATTGTGGCTCAGTGGTTAGCACTGCTGCCTTGCAGTGCTGGGGACTTGGGTTCAAATCCCACTAAGGACAACAATAAATAAAGTGTTATTATTATTATAATAACATCAGCAGAGAGCACTGTGCTCGTGATGTCATCAGAGAGCATTCCAAAAAGAAAAGAATTTCCTCTGTAGTATTCCGCTGGCATCTGCACATGGGTAGTGTTGCACAATTCCCATTCATGTGGCAAATCCTCTGGAGTGCAAAACAAGTAGAGTCTGCAGGATTGTATGGATTGGAGTATGATAGGAGTTTGGAGTATGATAGGAGTAGTGATCATTGTTCAGGGCCTTTATTGTGGATTTTTAAAGGGGTACTCCACTGCCCCAGCATTCGGAACATTTTGTTCCGAAAGCTGGGTGCGGACTGCAGGGGTCGTGATGTCACAGCCACGCCCCTTGTTACGTCACAGCCACGCCCCTTGTTACGTCACAGCCATGCCCCTTGTTACGTCACAGCCACGCCCCCTCAATGCAATTCTATGGGAGGGGGCGTGGCGGAGGCCACGCCCCCTCCCATAGACTTGCATTGAGGGGGTGTGGTGTAACACCACGAGGGGCGTGGCCATGACGTTACAACCCCCGCAGCCTGAACAAAATGTTTCGAACGCAGGGGCAGTGGAGTACCCCTTTAAGAAGTCAAGCGGCTAGGTCATTGACGCAGCTTCTTACCTCAAAGCAAAACTCCTGTCCCAGGATGCTGCTGTGCACGGGTTTCACCACCGAATCCTCATCCAGATTCAGATCCAAAGCCTCCGCCGCACTGCTGGGACTGAGCAAGGACTCGTGGGAGTGCGACTCTTTAAAAGCCTGCATGAGACGTGCCCTGTGGAGGACAAAACGGGGGATAAGTCTGGGAGAAGATATCTATGGATGTGTATTGTACAGTGAGCCATAAATGGAGCACGATAAATACAATGACAAGTAAAACAAGCACAGGTCACCGCATGCACTGTCGCCAATCTATCAGCTCACAGAACGGCCCTAAGTGCTGCGGCCCCATCATATGATTAATAGAAGAGAACATGTGACCAGCATATCAGGAATATAAAGACTTCTTTATTCTATCTTCTTAAAATCCAACAGTACAACACACCAACCGGGCGCCAAACTGACACGTTTCGGGGTGTGTACACCCTTAATCATGGCCTGCCACAGATTAACACAAACTGAATAATATAGTCTGACTTTGGTAACATAACCCCGTACATATAAAAGAAAACTGGATTGGAACCAAGAAGACACAAAAATAATTAAAAATTTTAGTAGGCACAATTATTTTTGTTTTACAATGTTGGCCGCAATGCGGTTTTTTATATACATACTTAGCATGTTTTTGTTAAAATCCTACAATGTGGATTGTTATTTTGTTATATGAACAGCTCTGCGTTTCCCTTTATAATCTGTTTCACAGTTTATGTGTCTTTTCGGTTCCAGTCCAGTTTTTTTTTTTACGTAGAGGGGTCATGTGACCATTTTACATGTAAGACTATTTTATTCAGTATGTGTCAGTCTGTGGCAGCCCTTGATTAAGGGGTTAACTTCCCAAAATGCGTAAGGCAGTTTGGAGCCTGGTTGGTGTTTTGTACTCTTAGGCTAAGTTTCTACTTGGTTTTTTTTTTGTAAATTTTCCCCAAAAAACTGCAAAACAGACCCCATTGAGTTTTTTCATTGAAAAAACGCTGCGGCCAGATGTTAGCTTTAAATCAATGAGAAATCGCAAAATAATTTTTCCACTTTGCGTTTTTCAGTTTGGCGTTTTTTTTTATCCTTTTGGTGTTTTTTCACTCTTTTTTGGGTGTTTTTCAGCTCCTTGGTGGTTTTGCAAAGTCACAGTATGTTGAGCCTATGGTGTTTTTTTCCTGAAATAGTGGCGTTTTTCTCCCATAGAAGTGGGAGTAAAAAAACGCCAAGAAAAGCGACATGTGGGATATAATTTGGCATTTTTGCAGGTGGTTTTTATTCTTTTTTGGACGATCCGTAAGGTAGCATTAAAAAATTATAATAAAAAAGATACAGTAGTGATGGAATAATTTGTATCTAACGAAATGTATCTTTTTTATAACAAATTATTTATTAGTTTTTAAAACAGGGATCAATTTATGTGGGCAGGCAGGGCACTAAAAACTTAGCCAACAATAATAAAAATGTTGTGTGTGTGTTTTTCACTTTTTTATTTTTTAGGTAGTACTACTACTCACAGCATGGTACACACTGTTCCATGATGGGAGTAGTAGTACCTATACTTCTGACACCCGTTGCGATCCTCCTGTATAATGTATAGATGCAGCCGGCATTTCCCGCAGAGAGCTGTGATTGGCTGGAACCATCTGGCCAACCACAGCTCTCTGCGGGAAATATGAATAGGTGTATATATATATATATATATATATACACACACATGTCAGTGCAGGGGACCATAGAAGAGTAGACGCCCGCATCTACACATTATACAGGAGGATCACAGTGGGTGTCAGGAGTAACACTTGTTGCGATCTGTCTATTAATGCAGGTACTACAGCTCCCAGCATGGAGCAGAGTGTGCTCCATGTTGGGAGCAGTAGTACCTGCAGTTAAGGAAAGTTCACAGGGATGTCACTCCTGACATCCGCTGCAATCATCCTTCATCATTCATCCCTGAGATGCAGAGCAGCTTTCTCCTGCGCTCAGATCTCTTCTCTGTACTCCAGCCACTCACTCATTCATATTTCCCGCTGAGAGCTGTGATTGGCTGCCACTATCCGGCCAATCCCCACTCTGGGCGGAAAATATGAATGAGTGATGTGAATTTCTATTCACATCACTGGCTGGCCGGAGTATAATGCAGAGATGTGAGCGCTGCATAGAGCCGCTCCGCATCTCTGCTATATCATGGACGATCACATCGGGTGTAAGGAATGACACCCGGGGCGATCTGTCTATTAGTACAGTGTGTTTCAGGCTGCGGCACCCCAGACATCCGGTGCACGGAGCAAAGTTTGCTTTGTGCCGAATGACTGGCAATGGATGCTCATGAGGTCACAGTCATGCCCTCTCAATGCAAGTCTATGGGAGGGGGCTTGACGGCCCCTCCCATAGACTTGCATTGAGGGGATGTGACCGTGAACTCACAAGCGGGGCACGGAAATGATGTCATGAGCCTCCGGCACTGCACCCGACACTCTAAAAGAACGTCAGGTGCAGCAAGGAGATCGCAGGGGTCCCCAGCGGCAGGGCCTCCGCGATCAGACATCTCCTCCCCTATCCTTTAAATTGGGGATAAGAAGTCTAAGGACGGAGTACCTCTTTAAGGATCAATCATAAGGGATCCTGGAGGCATGTTATGCAGGCGCCACCACTAGCAGGCAATGCCCGGCCATTACTCCATTCACTGTGTAAGGACTCCTGAAGATATATGGGCACTCACCATAGAGGGTGAATGGAGCAGACGTCAAGCAGAAGCGCTGCCACGCCAATCATGGCGAGCCTCCCAGCAGTTGGACCTCCACCCTCAGCTGTCATGTATGCTGGATTTAGTAGCTTTTTGCAATTAGGACCAAACACATTGGGTAATAGCCCTGGAATAATGGAGAAGGGACGACACTTTACCTATCATGATCAGCGCTCCGGAACCGTGGAAGGATCTGCCGGAAGCTGCTGGTTCGGTCCAGCTTGGGCTGACTCTTTGTCCTCTTTATAGAGCTCTTCAGGCGTCGGCTCAGGAATCCTTGCTGCATGGAGAAACAAGAGACATGGACGGTCATAGAGTCCAGCAATGAAAGGTTCTCCATCATGTCTACACGTTATCTACAGTCATGGCCGTAAATGTCGGCACCCCTGAAATGTTTCTAGAAAATGAAGTATTTCTCACAGAAAAGGATTGCAGTAACACAGGTTTTGCTATACACATGTTTATTTCCATTGTGTGTATTGGAACTAAACCAAAAGGAGGGAAAAAAAAGCAAATTGGACATAATGTCACCAAACTCCAAAAATGGTCTGGACAAAATAACAACAGGAAGAACACTAAAATCCCTGTGTCACCACTCTTAATAGGGTATCTTTAGGACAGGGCAACTTCGTGGCTCAAGACTAAAGAGATCAGTAGAGATGAGCGAACTTACAGATGAGCGAAATTCCATTCGTCACGAACTTCTCGGCTCGGCAGTTGATGACTTTTCCTGCGTAAATTAGTTCAGCCTTCAGGTGCTCCGGTGGGCTGGAAAAGGTGAATACATTCCTAGGAAAGAGTCTCCTAGGACTGTATCCACCTTTTCCAGCCCACCGGAGCACCGGAAAGCTGAACTAATTTATGCAGGAAAAGTCATCAACTGCCGAGCCGAGAAGTTTGTGACGAATCAAATTTACTGTAAGTTCGCTCATCTCTAGAGATCAGCATACAGATTTCCTAGAAGTCTTATAGACTTGCATGCCTATGATGTTGCCGGTAGATTTAGGGTACGTTAACACGGACTGATCCGCAGCGTATTTTACGCTGCGGATCCGCCGCCAAAGGACCCTACAGTGTTGCCTCCATCTGTGCCTGCTCAAAGCAGCAATCTGCCGCTAAGAGCAGACACGCTGCGATGTGTGAGTCGCCGAGCTCATGCGCAGTGTGCTCACACACTTTGCAGGCCTATCCCCCTGCTCCCTGAGCTAGGCCGAGAGCAGCCGCAATGTGTGCGGGTATATTGCTTGTCTGCTCGTAGCGGCGGTTTGGCGCTATGAGCAGACACAGACAGAGGCATCACTGTAGGGTCCATTGTCGGCAGATCCACAGCATAAAATACGCTGCGAATCCGTCCATGTGAACGTACCCTTAAACAGTTACCCTGCCGTTGGACCAACATCAGAGTTACACTTAGTGTTGCCTTTTTTGCAAAAAATAAATACCGGCCATGCTAATTTGCATAATTAAAGGGGTATTCCAGAAAAAACTTTTTTTTTATATATATATATATATATATATATATATATATATATATACTGGCTCCAGAAAGTCAAACAGATTTGTAAATTACTTCTATTAAAAAATATTAATCCTTTCAGTACTTATGAGCTTCTGAAGTTAAGGTTGTTCTTTTCTGTCTAAGTCCTCTCTGATCTATGATCTATGACACCTGTCTCTGGAAACACCCAGTTTAGAAGAGGTTTGCTATGGGGATTTGCTTCTAAACTGGGCGGTTCCCGAGACAGGTGTCCTCAGAGAGCACTTAGACAGAAAAGAACAACCTTAACTTCAGAAGCTCATAAGTACTGAAAGGATTAATATTTTTTAATAGAAGTAATTTACAAATCTGTTTAAAGGGGTATTCCAGGAAAAAACTTTTTTTTATATATCAACTGGTTCCAGAAAGAAACAGATTTGTAAATTACTTCTATTAAAAAATATTAATCATTTCACCATCTAACTTCCTAGCCCCCTAGTGTTGGACCCAGCTGGTGGCGCTGGGGGGGGCGCTTCGCGCCCGTGCTCTCCACCTAGTGTTGGACTCAGCTAAAAATACCGGCAAGGTGGCCAAAATACCGGATGTGCCGCTAAAATACCGGCCAGGTGGCAACCCTAGTTGAGTTTTAGGTAAAGAACCTGTTACACCTGCTCTACGACTCTCCAGTGTCCACCAAGCACTTGCACCTCATTACAATAGGCTCCCAAAAACCCCATCAGGACACCAACTTCACAGGGTGCCCCAGAGGACAGGCGCTCCATCTTGTCTATGTCACACCACGGTTGCTCAGACTGTAGTTATTACTATTCAGTCCAATCAGAGGTCAATGCAAACTATTCCCCACCCATCACAAGTCTTAAAGGGGTACTCCGGTGGAAAACAATTTTTTTTAAATCAACTGGTGCCAGAAAGTTATACAGATTAGTAAATTACTTCTATTTAAAAATCTTAATCCTTCCAGTACTTATCAGATGCTGTATAGTACAGAGGAAGTTGCATTTCTTTCTGGAATTCTTTTCTGTCTGACCGCAGTGCTCTCTGCTGCCTCCTCTGTCTGTCTCAGGAACTGTCCAGAGTACAAGCAAATCCCCATAGCAAACCTCTCCTGCTCTGGACAGTTCCTGATACAGACAGAGGAGGCAGCAGAGAGCACTGTGGTCAGATTGAAGAGAACTCCAGAAAGAAATACAACTTCCTCTGTAGTATACAGCAGCTGATAAGTACTGGAAGGATTAAGATTTTTAAAGGAGTACTCCAGTGAAAAACTTTTATTTTTTTTTTAAATCAACTGGTGCCAGAAAGTTAAACAGATTTGTAAATTACTTCTATTAAAAAAATCTTAATCCTTCCTGTACTTATTAGCTGCTGAATACTACAGAGGAAATTCTTTTCTTTTTGAAACGCAGAGCTCTCTGCTGACATCATGAGCACGGTGCTCTCTGCTGACATCTCTGTCCATTTTAAGAACTGTCCAGAACAGCATATGTTTGCTATGGGGATTTCCTTTTACTCTGGACAGTTTCTAAAATGGACAGAGATGTCAGCAGAGAGCACTGTGGTCATGATGTCAACAGACAGCTCTGTGTTTCAAACGGAAAATAATTTCCTCTGTAGTATTTAGCAGCTAATAAGCACAGGAAGGATTAAGAATTTTTAATAGAAGTAATTTACAAATCTGTTTAACTTTCTGGCAGCAGTTGATTTAAAAAAAAAAAAATTCCACTGGAGTACCCCTTTAAAGGGTACCTCTCATCAAAAAAACTTTTGATATATTATAGATTAATGTATGCAGAATAACTTTACAATTGCATGTTATTAAAAAATATGCTTCTTTCTATTTAATTTTCCACTTTGAAGAAATGACCACTAGGGGTCTCCCTACCAGTCCTGGCAGCAAGCATTTCAGACTCATGCTGGAGTCCTAAACACTACGAGCTGCCAGTCTGCTTTGTTCACAAAGGAGAACACTCAGAGCTGCCAGCCTGCTTTGTTCACAGCCTGTTTGGCTGTGAACAAAGCAGGCTGGCAGCTCTGAGTGTTTAGGACTCCAGCATGAGTCAGAAATGCTTGCTGACAGGACTGATCGGGAAAAATACAATAGAAAGAAGCATATTTTTCATTAACATGCTATTGGAAAGTTATTCAACATTCATTAATCTAAAATATATCAAAAGTTTATTTGGTGAGAGGTCCCCTTTAATATAGTACTACTGTCCTGCAGGATGGGGCATGTGCACCCAGTATAGCTGCACCCTTTTCCTTCAGCTATCACAAGTCGTAGGATGATACAATACAAAGGGGTGCAGAGCTTGTTACCTACTGCGCTTTAGAATGGCCCAAAAAAAAACAGAATACCCAGGTCATATTTATCAGAGACTATTAGCCATGTACTGGTCTCGAGGGTCAGACCATGCTTGTGCTTGGCATACAGGTCTCGCTGGCACAGTCCTGCCACTCATATATACGTGTTCCCATTCCTGGCCATGTTTGAAGAGGTACTCCACTGGAAAACATTATTATTATTATTATTATTATTATTTTTAAATGAACAGGTGCCAGAAAGTTAAACAGATTTGTAAATGACTTCTATTAAAAAATCTTAATGCTTCCAGTACTTATCAGCTGCTGTATACTACACAGGAAGTTCTTTTCTTTTTGAATTTCTTTTCTGTCTGACCACAGTGCTCTCTGCTGACACATCTGTCTGTGTCAGGAACTGTCCAGGGCAGGAGAAGTTTGCTTTGGGCATTTGCTCCTACACAGGACAGTTCCTAAAATGGACATAGGTGTCAGCAGAGAGCACTGTGGTCAGACAGAAAGGAAATTCAAAAAGAAAAGAACTTCCTCTGTAGTATGCAGCAGCTGATAAGTACTGGAAGGATTGAGAATTTTAAATAGAAGTAAATTACAAATCTGTTTAACTTTCTGGCACCAATTGATTTAAAAAAAAATGTTTATCAGTGGAGTAACCCTTTAAGATCTGTCAATTACTTTGCCTCTTCATGCCAACCTCAGAAGGTTTGTTACAATGTGTAAGGCAAACACAATGCCAGCACTACTGTGCGATACCTGGAGACAAAGCTGCACATGACAAGTGTTTTCAGCCTTTGACAGCAAGCGGATGTACTGAAAACAGTGATTAATTACAAAGTGTATTAGTGTTCTGTGACTTTGCAGGGATTAGGCTGTATATATGTAAGAATGGGCAGGATTCCTGAACGCCTCCTAATAAAGGCTTCCCCAGTCTGGTGCGGCCGTCAGCTGTGTAATGGGAGATAAGTGGATCCCATTCATCTAGTTCACGTGGTGCTTCCTATGGGACAACATATGTGTAATTGTTTGCAGGAGCCGTAATTATAATATCTGGGTTAATTAGTTTGGCGGAGTTGTCCATGTACTTAAAGATAAATGGGGCCACTAATCTGACCCCACACGGAGGGTAAGGTGGCCACACACACACTGGATACATATCAGACAAACCTATTGATTCCTAATAGTGCACACTCACCAGCACTAGTCCTACAGCACCAGCATCATCCATTCAGTTCATTACTGTAACTGGGTCATGTGATCAACAGTCTGACCCATAGAAAATCCCAGTGCTTAACGTTTTAGAGGAAGTGGTCAATCCTGGGTCAGATGACTTCCTGTGATCTACAGGATGACATCATCACATATCAGATTCTCCTGATAACTTCCAGACCCCTCCCCTTACAGCTCTATCTGTATACTGCTGCTGCTATCGCTATGGGACCAGGATGAATATTAGTTGTACGCTTCATCGTTATCTAAATAGTGTTGCTTCTCTCTCTTTGGGATTAGGATATATAGTAGTTACATACCTCCCCTCCAGCTCTATCTGTATGCTGCTGCTTCTATATCTATGGGATTAGGATATATAATAGTCACCCACCTCCCCTCCAGCTCTATCTGTATACTGCTGTTATCTCTATGGGATCAGGATATATAGTAGTTATACACCTCCCCTCCAGCTCTATCTGTATACTGTTGCTATCTCTATGGGATCAGGATATATAGTAGTCACACACCTCCCCTCCAGCTCTGTATACTGCTGCTATCAGCTGGGTTCACATGTTGTGTTTTTCTGCTCAGGTTTTATTCAGTGCTAGTTTACTGCAATTGTGCAAATCACTACAAATGTATCATTGGAAAATCACAGCACGCAGCCAAAATGCAGTAAAAATGCAACATGTGAACACAGCCTAAAGACGTCAGATCTTCATAAAGCAACTAACATGCGATTATAGGTCAAATCACTTTCACCTCATGAAAATATCTCTCTGGAAACCATACTTTAAATAAGAAAATGCATCAAAACTGCACATAATGTGAACCTTAACCCACTTAGGAATCGAATCAGTTCCCCTGGGTGACCTCCAGCACTAGGCATCCACAAAGACCATCTACACTATTCTCTAATAATAGCTTATGCGGCTTTTTATAATTGTAGGTCGAACAGATTATTAATCTATGTTCCTCATGGTAACACTTCCTGCTCTGCATTCAGTTAAAGGAGCAGTGTCGTGGAAAAAAACGTATGAAGGGAGGGGGGGGGGGGGGCGTTCCGACCACTGGGCCCTGGGTCCTCCCATGATCTCTGGCCCTGCATCCAGGTGTTTTGAAAGATGCCTTGGGGCGGAGTACCCCCTTTAATGCACAGGTTCACCATGTGATCTTAAAAAGGGGTCCTCCACTGCTTTAACCTTCTTGGGGCAGTTAGGTAGTACTGTGGCTATATGTTATTACCCCTTTGTTTCCTGCTGGTAACGCTACTGTAGTTGGGTTATTTTTTACCTTATTTTCAAACCCGGAAGCTGGTTACTTCATTAGTTTGCTGGCTTTTTTCGACCACTGTTCGCCCTCGGTCGGGAGGGTCATCTGCCAGAGAGCGCCTAGCAAACCTTCGGGAGCTGTCCAGCACACATGGACTCCCTTCTGGCAAGGTTAGTGTTAACAATACCCCAGCGCGTCAGTCCCGAAGCTGAAAACACAATGGCACATGCGCAGATGACCCTCCCGACCGAGGACGAACTGCGCATGCGCCCAACAACGGAGCCGATTCGCCGCGAGCAGCCCAATCAGCTTATAAGAAACTAAAAGGAAGGAGGTCCGCGATTATGACGGTGGAATATTCATCAGCGCGGGAGGCGGGCACGTACGGAGCGTGGGGCAGGCCGGCCTCCAACACAACACCCTGCAGGGTGACATAGCGATGGAAAAATGGCGGCGGCTGAAAAAAAACAGTGGTCGAAAAAAGCCAGCAAACTAATGAAGTAACCAGCCTCCGGGTTTGAAAATAAGGTAAAAAATAACCCAACTACAGTAGCGTTACCAGCAGGAAACAAAGGGGTAATAACATATAGCCACAGTACTACCTAACTGCCCCAAGAAGGTTAAAGCAGTGGAGAATCCCTTTAAAACGGGGGAGACTTATCAAAAGTGGAGTAAAGTAAGGTGGAGCAGTCACCCATAGCTCCACTTTCCTTCGCTCCAGTTCTGCTATAACGTTTAAGCGTTATTGTTATTCGAAAAAACTTTCGGCATTTTGTGTAGACAGGTCAAAAGTTTAGATTGCACCGATTTTGAACCTTAGACCCTCTGAAATTGTGATTTATAAGCCAGTGAAGTGCACGGCAGCGCACACTTCACTCCCCGGATGTCAATCAAATTGGACTTTTTCCCCAGCTTTAGTACATGGAGTGAGTCAGATGCCGCGCACTTCACCAATTTATAACTCGCCATCCTGGTGCAACCTAAACTTTTGACGTGTCTGGACGATATGTCTAAAGTTTTTCCAAATGTACAATGAAGGGCGTGATTATGTTTTATCAGAAACTTTTATCAGTGCGCATCCTTTTTTGGGGGACAGACTCCAAAAACATTTGTGCTCGCAGTTTCTGATAAAACATAATCACAAATAAAAAGTGGCATCATATCAGAACTCCTATTTTCCCAGAGAAAATTATGGGGCTTGACTAGTCAACAAAGTCTGACTACTGTTAGGAATCACGGCAGGTAGGTGGATCCTCTGGGCCTGTGTGGATGGAGACGTGAGCCGTGCCAGGGAGCGGGGTCTAAGGTGCCGCTGGTTTTTACCAGAGTCCGCCACAAAGCGGGATGGTCTTGCTGAGGCAGGCGGCACCCATGTGGCTACCCCTGGCATGACTCATCCACACAGGTAGCTGGGGGGGGTGACATGGCACAGAAGGAGACTGGCAGGACGTGGCAAGATGGCAGAAGGTCAGGCACGTAACACAGGTAAAGGATAGGTAGGGTAACAAGGAACAGATACACAGTAACAGGAGCACAGGACTTCACAATGGCATAGACTACCAAAGATCCAGCAGGGAAAGCAGGGAGGAGCAGAGATTTATGGAGCAGGGGACAGGTGCAAGCACTTTAATTAATTGGGTACTGGCCCTTTAAGAGTAAGAGCTCCGGCGCGCGGGCGCCCGCGGAGGCATGCGCGCCGGGGCTACAGGGAAGAAAGGACGCTGACACTGAGGACGGTGAGTGACGGGCTGACATTCGCATGCGGGCACGTCCCGCAATGCGAATCCCAGCCCCGCCGACAGCGGGGACAGAGAGCGCTCACGGCCGGCGAGTCAGGACGGAGCGCAGGCGTAACAACTACCTACAAATTCATTTGGCCAGTCCACTAGTCATCTTATACAGTACGGGCAGGGCTATATTTGCCATAACGAACCTCATGGGCCTGTGCCTAGGGGGCAGTGGTGAGGGAGGGGCAGCATTTAATTGCATAAAAAAAATAATAATAATTATATATATATATATATATATAAATTTTAATATAGCTGCTGCTGCCATATTATAACTGAAAGACAAGAAATAATTTTTCCCCTTTGGGTGGATCCACATGGATGAAAACAGCTGCAAATTTTACCTTTAGATTTGCAGCCGCTCATTGGCCCTCATTTATTATTGCAAACCCGACATGTTTTGTCGGGTTGTGCGCCAGATCCTGTCGCTTTGCGCCAGAAATTCTGTCTGCGACAGATTTTGCGCCAGAATTGAAAAAACCCGACTAAGGCTGGGTTCACACCATGTTTTGTTAAATACGGTTCCCGTATACGGCTGGGAGGAGGGGGGGCCCGCACTCGCCGTATTCGGGAACCGTATTTAATGTATGTCTATGAGCCGACCGGAGTGAACTGCGGCCTCTGGTCGGCTTCGTTTTCGGCCGTATGCGGTTTCCCGACCGTAGGCAAAAATGCGGTCGACCACGTTTTTGCCTGCGGTAGGGAAACCGCATACGGCATACATTAAATACGGTTCCCGAGTGCAGGTGCCGCGATTAAGCCCCGCCCCCTCCTCCCAGCCGTATACGGGAACCGTATTTAACAAAACGTGGTGTGAACCCAGCCTTACTCTCCATTTTGCTGAGAAAACCTGAAAAGGGGGCATGGTCACCGGGAAAAGGGGGGCGTGCTCTCCGAAAAGGGGCGCGTTCCCGACATTTTCACAAAAACCCAACATATAAGGTTTCCACATAAAATGTGATGGATTTTAGCTGAGGAAAACCTGATAGATCAGAGCACGTATAAAAAAAGCAAAATGTAGGGAAAAGTGGAAAATGTAGGGAAACCTTAGTAAATACCGGGGGAAAAAAATAGTAGGGAATTAAAACCCACAAAGAAACCTACACAACAGTCTTAGTAAATGAGGGCCATTGTGTTGTAGGTTTTGTGATGGATTTCACCACTTTCTGTGTCTAAGGGTGAATCTGAATCTGCAATATAATCCATGTCTAACGCATACCGTTTTTACGGCGTATTCAGTGCCTAGGGCAGCACGAGATATAAGTACGGCCCTGCGCACAAGTCACCATTCTCACTGACCACCCCTGATCAGGACGCATTACATTGGTAAATAGGGCAAGGACATGACCTCTTTCCGTTCACAATGGCCAAAACACATGAAAATGAGGATATTGGATACATTGTCTATGTGTTACTTACCGACGGTCGGAACGGGGCAGTGGGAGGGGCGTCCATGCTGGGCTGTTTCCCCCCTGGGACGCTTTTCCTCCGGGAACGGGCAATGTGATAATCTACAGAGGATACAAAAAAAAGAGGGAAAGAACATCAGAACTTCATGGACCGCCATAGCTCCTCAAAAAACCAACACCATATGATCAAGGCCGCTTGAGAACTTCCCTACTAAAGCTCACGAGTCTCTCCATCTTCCTTAGATCAAATTGGAATCTACTAAGTAGGTGTGATGGCCTTCTCAATAGCAAGACTTAGGCTGCATTCCCATCTCATTTTTACACTACGGGTGCCGGATCCGGCTGGGGGAGGGGAAAACCGGGCGCTCCTGTACCCCAGCTGGACCAGCGCTGAACTCCATTCACTTTAATGAGCCGACCGGAGTCAAACGGTGACTCCGATCAGCTCAGTATTGACCCGTAAGTGGTTTCCTGACCGGACCTAAAACCGTAGTAAACTACACTACGGGGGTACGGTAGAGCCTGGTTTGCCCCTCCCCCAGACGGATCCGGCACCCGTAGTGTAAAAATGAGATGCAAATGCAGCCTTAGTAAACTCCTTATTGTGTCCCTGGAATATTCTCATAGGTACAATGTCTTAAAGGGGTACTCTTAAACTGGTGCCAGAAAGTTAAACAGATTTGTAAATTACTTCTATTAAAAAATCCTTCCAGTACTTATTAGCTGTAGAATACTACAGAGTAAATTATTTTCTTTTTGGAACACAGTGCTCTCTGCTGACATCACGACCACAGTGCTCTCTGCTGACATCTCTGTCCATTTTAAGAACTGTCCAGAGTAGGAGAAAATCCCCATAGCAAACATATGCTGCTCTGGACAGTTCCTAAAATGGACAGAGATGTCAGCAGAGAGCACTGTGCTCGTGATGTCAGCCGAGAGCTCTGTGTTCCAAAAAGAAAAGAATTTCCTCTGTAGTATTCAGCAGTTAATAAGTACTGGAAGGATGAAGATTTTTTTTTTTATAGAAAACATGGCACACATTACAATGAATGGATGGACCTGCCCGATCCACTAGATCCACTTCCCTTGCAGATAACATCCATTTTAGAATAGACTAATACTTGAGAGTCCGCTCCAATCCTCGCCTCTGCTCCCGTGCTCTGACTGGAGGGTGGCGTAGTCTCCAACGCGTTTTGGGCTCTGGCGCCCTTGAGGGCGCCAGAGCCCAAAACGCGTAGGCGACTACGCTCCAGTGTATTTGTTTTATCCTGATGCCTCAATAAACTGGACGTTTTACCTGCCTTCCTGGTGCTGGACACTTTCCTCTGTTTGCAATTTTAGAATAGACTTCCCCTTCCTGTTGACCACAATGGCCACCAAAGCAAGTTCCTGGTTGAATAGGACTTCACCACGGCCAACACAATGGATCCACTACAAAGGACCATCTCCTTGAGACAACCACCCCTTAATCCAGTCCACATTTGAAATTTTTTCAGCTGCACCACATATTATGTATACTGACCATCTTCTATGACAAGACCAGCTCTTAGAAGGCAAATTTTACAATGGCTGGTTATCCCAAAATGATACATTTGTTCCCCCTTTCACAGGACAGGGGTAGCTAGCCAAATCAGTGGAGGTCTGACCGCTTGGAGAACAGAGGTCAGTTGGCACTGCACATCAGAACATTGATGATTTCAGTGTTCAGAAGTCTCACCAATCAGCTATGATGTAAGCCTGTTTTTACCTGAGGAAGAGGCATGTGTAAGCCTCGAAACGCGTTGTGATTTGGCTTTAATAAAGAAGATTATTATTTAAACCAACATCTGAGTGGATTGCGCTATCAATCCAATTTTTTTCCTGCATCTCTTTCCATTATAACCATCAGCCTGGAATCTTTACACACCGACCCCGGAAAAGCGGCACCAGATACCTACGGAAACAGTAGTTGTGGCTCATACACCAACTACCAAAGGTGAGCAGTTTTGCTAGTTTTTGTTCCCACACGAACACACCTAGAATCCAGCAATACCATCCCATGGGGAGCTCTGCCTCTTTCTGTTTTATAGTATATTCATGGACACATACTAGTCCTGCTGTGTCCATGCATCATCACCTATGTCATGGACACACTTCCTTGATTGACAGCTGTGAGCGCAGGGCTCATAGCTGGAGGAAAAATCCTCCCACTGTCATCTTGTGTCCCGCTACTGTCAGTCAGGACATGCTGGGAGTTGTAGTTTTGCTAATGCTAGGGGAGATGTGAGCAGACAGCATACTGAGGGAGGGGGCGGAGACCTGCACAGTGAGGCCACGCCCCCTCCCTTTGAGAAGAATTCAGACAAGTGAGCTAAATTAAAAGTGTAATAAAAAAATAAATAAAGGTGCTAGATACATAAAAATTACATGTACATGGTCAGAAATAGGTACTGAGTGATATATTAAAAAAATAAATTTTTGTTGGATCTGACGGGTACACTTTAATGCTCCGAAAACCACCAACGTGATATAATAGTAAGAAAACGCATGCACCAGCCAGAGTTAAAAACAGGGTCCCCTTTAATGGTGGCAGTGAGGTACTGGGTCAACGGATCTATCTTAAAGGGGTATTCCAGGAAAAAACTTTTTTTTTTATATCAACTGGCTCCAGAAAGTTAAACAGATTTGTAAATGACTTCTATTAAAAAATCTTAATCCTTTCAATAATTATCAGCTGCTGAAGCTGAGTTCTTGTTTTCTGTTTGGCAACAGTGCTCTCTGCTGACATCTCTGCTTGTCTCGGGAACTGCACAGAGTAGAAGAGGTTTGCTATGGGGATTTCCTTCTAAACTGGGCGGTTCCCGAGACAGGTGCCATCAGAGAGCACTTAGACAGAAAAGAACAACTCAACTTCAGCAGCTCATAAGTACTGAAAGGATTAAGATTTTTTTTTTTATATAGAAGTAATTTACAAATCTGTTTAACTTTCTGGAGCCAGTTTTTTTTCCTGGTTAACCCCTTTAACATTGAGACATCTGTGTGCACCATAATAACATATAATGATCAGGTGCTGCTCTACAATACCCAGTGGTAGTACCCACTGCAAGTATCACAGTGGGGCAGCAGAAGTTCCCGCTGGTACCACTTCATGGCACTTCTAGATATGCAAATGAATGGAAATGGAGTTTATGCATTCCGGACCATTACGTTTTAATGAAGGTCAAAGATTGCCGAACATTTCTTATGCCGCCTGGTAAATGTGGACGCTCTCCGACAAACCACCGGCCTGTACATCCAAAGCCTTGGGTGCATACTGATTCATGGAAGAGGGGAAAAAACAGCAAAGTAGTGTCTGGCGAAAATAAATAACCTGCACATCCCCGAATCATTATTAGACGCACATGCACACCGGCGCACACCGAGACACCGGCGTCATGCACACCCGAGCAAATCCCAGGAAAAAAGATAAGGATTCTCAGCACAAAATGGCACACATTCCCAGCAGAACACACACGGTAACACACAGAAACACACACAAAGCTGTATATATAGAACACACAGAGCTCTGTGCAGACGCCCACACAGACACATTGAAATGCGCCGGTTCACAGCAGTGAAATCATTCTATACAAGTATATAATCCACCCACACACAGTCATGCAGCCTGCAGAACATACAGGTACTGTATAGAGCAGTGGGTCTTCAACCTGCAGACCTCCAGATGTTGCAAAACTACAACTCCCAGCATGCCCGGACAGCCGTTGGCTGTCCGGGCATGCTGGGAGTTGTAGTTTTGCAACATCTGGAGGTCCGCCGGTTGAAGATCCACTGGTATAGAGACAACAGGCCACGTATGCACACAGGAGACATGATGGCATCCATATGTATGGAGCGCACGCAAAAGTATACGCCGATTCCTTCACACGCTCCGATCCTCCATCAAGTCCTCAATCTGTTCAGTCCCATATGTCACTGAATACATGGTAATCTTTGCTGCACGTTGTGGTATGAGCTTTGCCACCCTCCTGGCCAGAACCCTCTCCCAGGTACCAGTATACCCAGCACTGCCACCCACCTGGCCAGAACCCTCTCCCAGGTACCAGTATACCCAGCACTGCCATCCTCCTGTCCAGAACCCTCTCCCAGGTACCAGTATACCCAGCACTGCCACCCTCTCCCAGGTACCAGTATACCCAGCACTGCCACCCTCCTGTCCAGAACCCTCTCCCAGGTACCAGTATACCCAGCACTGTCACCCTCCTGGCCAGAACTCTCTCCCAGGTACCAGTATACCCAGCACTGCCACCCTCCTGGCCAGAACCCTCTCCCAGGTACCAGTATACCCAGCACTGCCACCCTCTCCCAGGTACCAGTATACCCAGCAGTGCCACCCTCCTGTCCAGAACCCTCTCCCAGGTACCAGTATACCCAGCACTGCCACCCTCTCCCAGGTACCAGTATACCCAGCACTGCCATCCTCCTGTCCAGAACCCTCTCCCAGGTACCAGTATACCCAGCACTGCCACCCTCTCCCAGGTACCAGTATACCCAGCACTGCCACCCTCCTGTCCAGAACCCTCTCCCAGGTACCAGTATACCCAGCACTGTCACCCTCCTGGCCAGAACTCTCTCCCAGGTACCAGTATACCCAGCACTGCCACCCTCCTGGCCAGAACCCTCTCCCAGGTACCAGTATACCCAGCACTGCCACGCTCCTGGCCAGAACCCTCTCCCAGGTACCAGTATACCCAGCACTGCCATCCTCCTGTCCAGAACCCTCTCCCAGGTACCAGTATACCCAGCACTGCCACCCTCCTGGCCAGAACCCTCTCCCAGGTACCAGTATACCCAGCACTGCCACCCTCCTGGCCAAAACCCTCTCCCAGGTACCAGTATACCCAGCACTGCCATCCTCCTGTACAGAACCCTCTCCCAGGTACCAGTATACCCAGCACTGCCACTCTCCTGTCCAGAACCCTCCCAGGTACCAGTATACCCAGCACTGCCACCCTCCTGGCCAGAACCCTCTCCAGATACCAGTATACCCAGCACTGCCATCCTCCTGGCTAGAACCCTCCCAGGTACCAGTATACCCAGCACTGCCATCCTCCTGTCCAGAACCCTCCCAGGTACCAGTATACCCAGCACTGCCACCCTCCTGTCCAGAACCCTCTCCCAGGTACCAGTATACCCAGCACTGCCACCCTCTCCCAGGTACCAGTATACCCAGCACTGCCACCCTCCTGTCCAGAACCCTCTCCCAGGTACCAGTATACCCAGCACTGCCATCCTCCTGTCCAGAACCCTCCCAGGTACCAGTATACCCAGCACTGCCACCCTCCTGGCCAGAACCCTCTCCCAGGTACCAGTATACCCAGCACTGCCATCCTCCTGTCCAGAACCCTCTCCCAGGTACCAGTATACCCAGCACTGCCATCCTCCTGTCCAGAACCCTCCCAGGTACCAGTATACCCAGCACTGCCACCCTCCTGTCCAGAACCCTCTCCCAGGTACCAGTATACCCAGCACTGCCAGCTCCAGGGGGTGACACAGTGATACAAGAAGTTCCCGGACCCCAATACAACCAGATAACGTACAGATGTAAGTACACGGACACATGTCTTCTTCTGGCGAAGGGGTGGTGGTGGGGGGACACACATGGGGGACACACGTCCTCTGGTGGAGGGGTGGTGGTGAGGGGACACACATGGGGGGACATACATGGGGGACACACATTTGGGGACACACGTGTGCACACTCAAGTACAACGCACCAGGCTTCTCTCTCACCTCAAGACTCAGCGAATCTTTCAGTTGCCATCAAATTTCATGTTCAAGACCTTGAGTAGGCCCAAGCTGTGGATGATGAACCCCCAAAAACGAGTGAGGATGGTGGAGGGGGGGGGGGAGGGGTAATGGGGTGAGGGAAGAGTGGACAGGGGGGTGCAGGGGTAGGTGCAGAGCATGCAGAGCTGGGTGCAGAGGTGAGTGTCCACTACAGGTTGGACAGTGCCACATGAGCAGGGTGAGATGATCTGCAGAGTAAAGTAAGGCAGGATGGTGAAGGCATGCAGGACAACGTGTGCAGGTCATGAGGGGTAGCAGTGCCAGCCGTGCAGGGTAAGAGGCTGAGGGGCAGCAGTGCCAGCCGTGCAGGGTAAGAGGCTGAGGGGCAGCAGTGCCAGCCGTGCAGGGTAAGAGGCTGAGGGGCAGCAGTGCCAGCCGTGCAGGGTAAGAGGCCTCCACGTTACCCAGCTCCCAGGACCAGCAGGCGCTGCATCCTTCCGTATTCACAGGGATGTCACTGTGAGCGTGGTAACCAGGCAACTGTGTGCACGCCCCCTCCTATCACAGGGACACGCACGGGGGGACCGCTTAACTACTTCACAGACCAGGGACAAAATGGTGACGACGGGAAACACGATAAAAAGAAGGAAAACAAGGGAGAAAGAGGGATGGAGAGAAAAAAGACGAGAAAAAGTGGAGCGCGGCGGAGATGGAGAGGACAGGTGGAGGGATGGACGGGTGGAGGGATGGAAGGGTGGAGGGATGGACGGGGAGAGCGGAAGAGAGGAGGAAAAGAAAGAAGGAAAAATGAGAGAGAAGAGAGAGGAACGAGAAACGTCTCTGTTACTAAGCAACTGTGCGCGTACCCTGTCCTATCACAGGGAGACCTCTTAACTCCTTCTATTCTACACAGCGAGAGGGGAGAGAGACACTGAGAGAGACACACTGAGGAGAGACAGACACTGAGGAGAGAGACTGGAGAGAGACCCACACACTGAGGAGAGACGGACACTGAGGAGAGACTGGAGAGAGACCCACACACTGAGGAGAGACTGACACTGAGGAGAGACTGACACTGAGGAGAGAGACACACTGAGGAGAGACTGACACACCGAGGAGAGACTGACACACCGAGGAGAGACAGGCAAACCGGGGAGAGACAGACTCTGAGGAGAGACTGACACACCGAGGAGAGAGACTGACACACCGAGGAGAGAGACCCACACACCGAGGAGAGACTGACACACCGAGGAGAGACAGGCAAACCGGGGAGAGACAGACTCTGAGGAGAGACTGACACACCGAGGAGAGACTGACACACCGAGGAGAGAGACCCACACACCGAGGAGAGACTGACACACCGAGGAGAGAGACCCAAACACTGAGGAGAGACTGACACACCGAGGAGAGACCCAAACACTGAGAAGAAACTGGCACACCGAGGAGAGAGACTGACACACGAGGAGAGACCCAAACACTGAGGAGAGACTGGCACACCAAGGAGAGAGACCCACACACTGAGGAGAGACTGACACACCAAGGAGAGAGACCCACACACTGAGGAGAGACTGACACACCAAGGAGAGAGACCCACACACTGAGGAGAGACAGACAGACCGAGGAGAGAGACCCAAACACTGAGGAGAGACTGGCACACCGAGGAGAGAGACCCACACACTGAGGAGAGACTGGCACACCAAGGAGAGAAACCCACACACTGAGGAGAGACAGACAGACCGAGGAGAGAGACCCAAACACTGAGGAGAGAGACTGATACACCGAGGAGAGACCCAAACACTGAGGAGAGACTGACACACCAAGGAGAGACTGACACAACGAGGAGAGACCCAAACACTGAGGAGAGACTGACACACCAAGGAGAACCCAAACACTGAGGAGAGACTGACACACCGAGGAAAGACTGACACACCGAGGAGAGACTGACACAGCAGAGGAGAGACTGACACAGCAGAGGAGAGACTGACACACCGAGGAGAGACTGACACACCGAGGAAAGACTGACACACTGAAGAGAGAGACTGACACACCGAGGAGAGACCCAAATACTGAGGAGAGACTGATACACCGAGGAGAGACCCAAACACTAAGGAGAGAGACTGACACACTGAGGAGAGACTGACACACCGAGGAGAGACCCAAACACTGAGAGACTGACACACCGAGGAGAGACCCAAACACTGAGGAGAGAGACTGACACTCCAAGGAGAGAGACTGACACACCAAGGAGAGAGACTGACACACTGAGGAGAGAGACAGACACACCAAGGAGAGACTGACACACCGAGGAGAGACCCAAACACTGAGAGACTGACACACCGAGGAGAGACCCAAACACTGAGGAGAGAGACTGACACACCAAGGAGAGAGACTGACACATCAAGGAGAGAGACTGACACACTGAGGAGAGACCCAAACACTGAGGAAAGAGACTGACCAACCAAGGAGGGAGACTGACACACCAAGGAGAGAGACAGACACACCGAGTAGAGAGACTGACACACCGAGGAGGGACCCAAACACTCAGGAGAGAGACTTACACACCAAGGAGAGAGACTGACACACCGAGAAGAGACCCAAACACTGAGGAGAGACTGAGACACCTAGGAGAAAGGCTGACACACCAAGGAGAGAGACTGACACACCGAGGAGAGACTGATACACCGAGGAGAGAGACTGACACACCGAGGAGACATAGACACACCGAGGAGAGACCCAAACACTGAGGAGAGAGACTGACACACCGAGGAGAGACAGACTCAGCGAGGAGAGACAGACACACTGAGGAGAGAGATTGACACACCGATGGAGAGAGACTGACACACCGAGGAGAGAGACTAACACACTGAGGAGAGACGCAAACACTGAGGAGAGACAGACACACCGAGGAGAGACTGACACACCGAGGAGAGACTGACAAACTGAGGAGAGACTGACAAACTGAGGAGAGACCCAAACACACCGAGGAGAGACTGACAAACTGAGGAGAGACTGACAAACTGAGGAGAGACTGACAAACTGAGGAGAGACCCAAACACACCGAGGAGAGACAGACACACCGAGGAGAGACTGACAAACTGAGGAGAGACTGACAATCTGAGGAGAGACTGACAAACTGAGGAGAGACTGACACACCGAGGAGAGACCCAAACACTGAGGAGACTGACAAACTGAGGAGAGACAGACACACAGAGGAGACAGGAGAACACACCGAGGAGAGAGACCCAAACACTTAGGAGAGACTGACAAACTGAGGAGAGACAGAAGAAGAACACAACGAGGAGAGACAAACACTCTGAGGGGAGACCCAACAACAGTGAGGAGAGACTGACAAACTGAGGAGAGAGACTGACACACAGAGGAGAGACAGACACACCAAGGAGAGAGAACACACAAAGGAGAGACCCAAACAGTGAGGAGAGAGACTGACACACCGAGGAGAGAAATTGAAGCACCGAGAAGAAGAGACTGACACACCGGCGAGAGACAAACACACTCGGGAGAGAGAAGCAAACAACGAGGAGAGAGACCCAAACAATGAGGAGAGACAGGCACAGAGGAGAGAGACCCACACACCAAGGAGACAGACAGACAAACTGAGAAGAGAGACTTACACACCTAGGAGCGACCAACACACAGAGGAGAGAGACCCAAACAACTAGAAGAGACCTAAACAGTGAGGAGAGAGATTGACACACCAGGGAAAGACAACCACACACTGGGGAGAGAGACCCAAACAACTAGGAGAGAGACTAACACAACCAGGAGAGAGACCTCTACACAAAGCAGAGAGACTGACACCCCAAGGAGAGAGACTGAGACACTAAGGAAAGACCCACACATGGAGGAGAGACCTCTACACTAAGAAGAGAGACCCTCTGACCAAGGAGAGAGACTGACAGAGAGGAGAGACTGAAACTGAGGAGAGACCCCCTACACTAAGGAGAGAGACTGACACACCAAGGAGAGAGACTGACACATGGAGAGAAAGAGACATGCAGGACACAGAGACTGACAAAAGGAGGAAAAGACTCACAGGTCACAGAGTCCAATGCACGGGGAGAAAGAGAGATGCGGTATGCAGAGAGATTGACACTTGTAGGAAGAGACATGCAGGATGCTGAGAGACTGACACATGAAGGAGATGTACAGAAAGATGAGAGACCGACATCTGGGGAAAAAAGACTGAGAGCCACATAGAGAGTGACACAGAGCAACCGACACATGGAATGAAAGAGACATATGGGATGTAGAGAGACTGACACATAGAGGAAGAGATAAATATACACATGGAGAAAGAGACAGGCAGGAGTAAAAGAGACTAACACATGGAGGGGAGACTTGACACAGAGCGACCGACACATGGAGTAAAAGAGACATGGGATGTAGAGATACATGGTGGAAGAGATAAATATACACATGGAGGGAAGAGGAAGGAAGAAGAGAGACAGACACATGGAGAGAAAGAGACATGCAGGAGGCAGAGGGACTGCATGGTCAGGATGAGGGGAGCCATGTGTGGAATAAGACCAGTAATGGAGGCCACAGTAAATGGGGGCACAGGCAAGAGAGGAGACCAAAGGGAAAAATAAGAGACCCCCTAGAATGTATAGAGATACCTAAAGAATGAACAGACACCTACAGAATGTATAAATATTCCTTACAGAAGGAACAGCGATCCATATAGTATAAATACGTATAGTAATCCCCTATAAAAGGAAAAGGGATTCCTTACATCATATAAAAGAGACGCCTAGAAAAATAGAGGTAAATAAACAATGTACAGACATCTAAAGAATAGGGATCCCCTATAGAATGAACAGAGATCCCCTATAGAATAGATACCCCTATATAATGAAAAGAGAGCCTTTATAGAACAGAGATCCCCTATAGAACAGAAATCCCCTTTAGAATAGAGCTCCCCTATAGAACAGAGATTCCCTATAGAATTAACAGAAATTCCTTATAGAATAGATAGATATCCCCTGTAAAACAGAGATCCCTGTAGAACAGAGAATCCCTATAGAATGAACAGAAATCCCCTATAGAATAGATAGATATCCCCTATAGAATAGAGATCCCTATAGAACAGAAATCCCCTTTAGAATAGAGCTCCCCTATAGAACAGAGATTCCTATAGAATGAACAGAAATTCCATAGAGAATAGATAGCGATCCCCTGTAGAACAGAGATCCCTGTAGAATGAACAGAAATCCCCTATATAATAGATAGATATCCCCTATATAATAGAGATCCCCTATAAAATACAGATCCCCTATATAATGAACAGAAATCCCATATAGAATAGATACCCCCTATAGAATGAAAAGAGATCCTTTATAGAACAGAGATCCCCTATAGAACATAAATCCCCCTTAGAATAGAGCTCCCCTATAGAACAGAGATTCCCTATAGAATGAACAGAAATTCCCTATAGAATAGATAGATATCCCCTGTAAAACAGAGATCCCTGTAGAATGAACAGAAATCCCCTATAGAATATATAGATATCCCTATAGAATAGAGACCCCCTATAAAAATACAGATCCCCTATAGAATGAACAGAGATCCCCTATAGAATGAACAGAGATCCCCTATAGAATGAACAGAAATTCCATATAGAATAGATAGATATCCCCTGTAGAACAGAGATCCCTGTAGAACAGAATCACTATAGATAGAACAGAAATCTCCTATAGAATAGATAGATATCCCCTATAGAATAGAGATCCCCTATAGAATAGAGATCCTCTATAGAATGAACAGGGATCCCCTTTAGAATAAAGATTCCATACAGAATATAAAAACACATGCACATAACTCATATTGAATAAAAAGATTCCCCACAAATTTTAAAGCGATACCTTAAGATATATAAATTGCATATTTATCCCCTACAGAATGGAAAGTTATTTCTGTTAGGTGTAGAGAAACGCATAGAACAAATACATATACCTTATATAATGTATAGAGATCCCATACAGATTGTTTGGAGACACAGAAGAAATAGTGGTCGTCTATACATTGTACAGAGATCCTTATAGCATTAATACTGATCCTCCATAGAAAAGAATAGAGGCCCTATATATATATATATATATATATATATATATATATATATATGTAGAGATCTCTTGTAGAAGCTCCAATGGGATGAACAGAGATCCTTTACAAAAGATTTAGGGACACCTATAGAATGTATAGAGATCACCTATAGAATGGATAGATAGCCCACAGAAGGTAGAGTAAAGCCAACACAATGCATATAGATTTCTTACAGTACATATAGCGACTATATAAAAGAGATCCCCTACAGAATGTACATAAATCCTCCATAGCATGCATAGAGATCACTTGTAGAAGGTATAGAGACCACCTATGGAACACATAGAGATCACTTGTAGAAGGTATAGAGACCTGTATAGAATAAGATCTTTTGTAGCGGGCATAGATACCCTGATAGAATGTACAGAGATCACTTATAGACGGTATAGAAATCACATATAGAAGAAATTGAGACTGCCAGAGTGTACAGAGACCATTAAGGAATGTATAGAGATCCTGTGTAGAAGGTATAGACCCCTATAGAATGTATGGAGATCCTGTGTAGAAGGTATAGACCCCTATAGAATGTATAGAGATCCTGTGTAGAAGGTATAGACTATATAGAGATCCTGTGTAGAAGGTATAGGCCCCTATAGAATGTATAGAGATCCTGTGTAGAAGGTATAGACCCCTATAGAATGTATAGATATCCTGTGTAGAAGGTATAGACCCCTATATAATGTATAGAGATCCTGTGTAGAAGGTATAGAATATATAGAGATCCTGTGTAGAATGTATAGACCCCCTATAGAATGTATAAAGATCCTGTATAGAATATATAGAGATCCTGTGTAGAAGGTATAGACCCCTATAGAATGTATAAAGATCCTGTGTAGAAGGTATAGGCCCCTATAGAATGTATAGAGATCCTGCATAGAAGGTATAGACCCCTATAGAATGTAGAGATCCTGTGTAGAAGGTATAGACCCTATAGAATGCATAGATATCCTGTGTAGAAGGTATAGACCCCTATAGAATGTATAGATATCCTGTGTAGAAGGTATAGACCCCCTATATAATATATAGCGATCCTGTGTAGAAGGTTTAGGTCCCTATAGAATGTATAGAGATCCTGTGTAGAAGATATAGACCCCTATAGAATGTATAGAGATCCTGTGTAGAAGGTATAGACCCCTATAGAATGTATAGATATCCTGTGTAGAAGGTATATATCCCTATAGAATGTATAGAGATCCGGTGTAGAAGG
The DNA here is from genome assembly GCF_029499605.1 of Hyla sarda. Taxonomy (NCBI): domain Eukaryota; kingdom Metazoa; phylum Chordata; class Amphibia; order Anura; family Hylidae; genus Hyla; species Hyla sarda. The sequence goes on along the minus strand of NC_079197.1, from coordinate 172,235,471 downwards.
TATAGACCCCTATAGAATGTATAGAGATCCGGTGTAGAAGGTATAAACCCCTATAGAATGCATAGAGATTCTGTGTAGACGGTATAGACCCCTATAGAATGTATAGATATCCTGTGTAGAAGGTATATACCCCTATAGAATGTATAGAGATCCTATGTGGAAGGTATAGACCCCTATAGAATGTATAGAGATTTTGTGTAGAAGGTATAGACCCCTATAGAATGTATATAGATCCGGTGTAGAAGGTATAAACCCCTATAGAATGTATAGAGATTCTGTGTAGACGGTATAGACCCCTATAGAATGTATAGATATCCTGTGTAGAAGGTATATACCCCTATAGAATGTATAGAGATCCTGTGTGGAAGGTATAGACCCCTATAGAATGTATAGAGATTTTGTGTAGAAGGTATAGACCCCCTATAGAATGTATAGAGATCCTGTGTAGAAGGTATAGACCCATATAGAATGTATAGAGATCCCTTTTACAATAAATATATATATATAGCAGCAGAGAATGTATAAAGATCAGATAAAGAAACTATTACTGAATGTTTAAAGATTCCTTTTAAACTAAATAGATTCCTTATTGAATGTCTAGAAACCCCCCTGTAGAAGGTATGGAGACCAGTATAGAATGTACAGCGATCCCTTGTAGAAGGTAAAGAGACCCTTATAGAATGTATAGATATCCCTTGTGTAAAGTATATAGATTAATATATAATGTATAGAGATCCCTTGTGTAAAGTATATAGACTAATATATAATGTATAGAGAACATATAGACCCCCTATGTAATGAATAGAGATCCATAATAGAAGGTATAGAGACCTTTATAGAATGAGATCTTTTGTAGCAGGCATAGATACCCTTATAGAATGTACAGAGATCACTTATAGAAGGTATAGATACCCTTATAGAATGTACAGAGATCACTTATAGAAGGTATAGATACCCTTATAGAATGTACAGAGATCACTTATAGAAAGTATAGAGACCCTTATAGAATGTACAGAGATCACTTATAGAAAGTATAGAGACCCTTATAGAATGTACAGAGATCACTTATAGAAGGTATAGATACCCTTATAGAATGTACAGAGATCACTTATAGAAAGTATAGAGACCCTTATAGAATGTACAGAGATCACTTATAGACGTATAGAGACCCTTATAGAATGTATAGAAATCACTTGTAGAATCTATAGAGACCAGTATAGAATTTATAGCAATCCCTTGAAGAAGATATAGAATCCAGTATGGAATGAATCGAGCTCCCTTTTAGAAGGTATAGATACCCGCCCTGCCCCGAGACCACTGCTGCCCCATTGCCTCCCCTATTCCCGGTTTTATAATGACCTGTTCCCGGGGCCCAGGGTCCATGCGGGGCATTATAGGATTATCGGCAAGGTAATTGCCGATACCGATAACGTCCAAAATTGTGAATATCGGCCGATAATATCGGCCAAACCGATAATCGGTAGATCCCTAATAGAGATCTTCAGTAGAATCTATAGAGACCCTTATAGAATGAATAGAGATCTTCTGTAGAATCTATAGAGACCCTTATAGAATGAATAGAGATCTTCTGTAGAATCTATAGAGACCCTTATAGAATGAATAGAGATCTTCAGTAGAATCTATTGAGACCAATATAGAATGAATAGAGATCTTCTGTAGAATCTATAGAGACCAATATAGAATGAATAGAGATCTTCTGTAGAATATATAGAGACCCTTATAGAATGAATAGAGATCTTCTGTATAATCTATAGAGACCCTTATAGAATGAATAGAGATCTTCTGTAGAATCTATAGAGACCAATATAGAATGAATAGAGATCTTCTGTAGAATCTATAGAGACCCTTATAGAATGAATAGAGATCTTCTGTAGAATCTATAGAGACCAATATAGAATGAATAGAGATCTTCTGTAGAATCTAGAACCATTATAGAATGAAGAGAGATCTTCTGTAGAATCTATAGAGACCAATATAGAATGAATAGAGATCTTCTGTAGAATCTATAGAGACCAATATAGAATGAATAGATATCTTCTGTAGAATCTATAGAGACCCTTATAGAATGATTAGAGATCTTCTGTATAATCTATAGAGACCCTTATAGAATGAATAGAGATCTTCTGTAGAATCTATAGAAACCCTTATAGAATGAATAGAGATCTTCTGTAGAATCTATAGAGACCCTTATAGAATGAATAGAGATCTTCTGTAGAATCTATAGAGACCCTTATAGAATGAATAGATATCTTCTGTAGAATCTATAGAGATCCTTATAGAATGAATAGAGATCTTCTGTAGAATCTATAGAGACCCTTATAGAATGAATAGAGATCTTCTGTAGAATCTAGAACCATTATAGAATGAATAGAGATCTTCTGTAGAATCTATAGAGACCAATATAGAATGAATAGAGATCTTCTGTAGAATCTATAGAGACCCTTATAGAATGAATAGAGATCTTCTGTAGAATCTATAGAGACCCTTATAGAATGAATAGAGATCTTCTGTAGAATCTATAGAGACCAATATAGAATGAATAGAGATCTTCTGTAGAATCTATAGAGACCATTATAGAATGAATAGAGATCTTCTGTAGAATCTATAGAGATCCTTATAGAATGAATAGAGATCTTCTGTAGAATCTATAGAGACCCTTATGGAATGATTAGAGATCTTCTGTAGAATCTATAGAGACCCTTATAGAATGAATAGTGATCTTCTGTATAATCTATAGAGACCCTTATAGAATGTATACACATAGGGCTGATTGTTGTCCACTTCATATGTGGTTTGAAGGAAAGTTCTCTCAATAATTAAAAGAAATTACCTAATTGGTTTACTTTAATTAGGGTGACCCAGTCTGGATCATCTAAGTGGCTCCTTCTCCTAGTGATTAGCAGATCCTGGAGGTCCCAGCACTAGGACCCCTGGGGATCGGCTGCTACTGATGAGAGGAGCTCCCCCTGAAGTGGACATTAAGAATTACACAGTGTTTATTGAAGTCAGTGGTCTGCCTGTGTAATGTATGGGGAGCTGGGGCTAATGCAGGGACAACTTTACACTGGCATCAGGTTCCCTCAGGATCCTCAGTCACTGACTACATCAGATATAAGAGGAATAACAGCGCAACATGATGGCAGACCCTAATATAAGATGTGGAGTCAGGTGCCAATGGTGTCTGCCACATGAGGGATCTGGACCTATGTTATGGTATCAATAATAAACAGGAACTACAATACATATACGGTTCTGATCCTACTGATCCTGAGTTATATCCTGTATTATACTCCAGAGCTGTACTCACTATTCTGCTGGTGAGGTCACTGTGTACATACATTACATTACTTATCCTGTACTGATCCTGAGTTATATCCTGTATTATACTCCAGGACTGTACTCACTATTCTGCTGGTGCGGTCACTGTGTACATACATTACATTACTTATCCTGTACTGATCCTGAGTTATATCCTGTATTATACCCCAGAGATGTACTCACTATTCTGCTGGTGAGGTCACTGTGTACATACATTACATTACTTATCCTGTACTGATCCTGAGTTATATCCTGTATTATACTCCAGAGCTGTACTCACTATTCTGCTGGTGAGATCACTCTGTACATACATTACATTACTTATCCTGTACTGATCCTGAGTTATATCCTGTAAATCTTTTATTAGAAAAATATAAATCATAACAAACACAGAACCAGCACAACTTTGCCAAAATGGAAAACAACAAAATGAAATAACATAAACCCATACTTTTCAAGAACAAAAATCCTGCCTAAACGGCCAGCCCAGCTTTTCCTAAAAATACTAATACTACACCAAACATAACCAAACACACTCACATGCATGCATACCTAATGTGCAAAAACCAAAAATAAAATTGCATATTTAGCTTTAACAAAAAAAACAAAAAAAAAATTAATAAATATTATATATATTGCAAACATAAAACAACCCAAAAAAGTCCACAACAGATACAAAAATACAAAAAAAATTAAAAAAAATGGTTCGACTGCCATCTATCACTACTATAAACACTATATAATACACAAACCAAGATATAAAACAAACAAAATTATAATATTTACTATATATACTATATACATACTATATACATATAACCTATATACACCTATGAATATACAGAAAACACACCTACAAATATAATAAAACAACCTACTCTAAACTGTCCCTTCACCCGCACCACCCACCCTCCTGTACATGGGTCAGAGTCCATAGAGTCCATAGTCCTCAATGTCCAGTCCATAACTGACCCATGCCAGGTCCACCAAAACAAACAACCACCACCACCCACAAAAACACCCTCCCAACCTAGAACTCCTCCCAACCAACTTTACCATAACCAGCTTTATAATATACAAAAACAAACAATACAAACCACTTTAGGCTCAAGTTCGGTGCCTGTAAGCCCTACATAACTTTAGCGTCTGAAAACAAAACAAAAAGCTATGGTGCACATGCATTAGCCCACCACCAGGAAGAAGGATGGCAATCCTGATACATACAAAATATTTACATTCTTTCCCTAACTGCACCCTACCTCTCACCCTACCATTATCCCTAAAAATAAACTGACCCTACTATCACCTTAACCCTGTCCCTACATCACTGTCCCTAACCAAAACCAGGGTACTCTACCCAAAAGGTCTAGTACCTAGGGCACATCAAAACAAAACCCTCTCCATAGGAGAGAAGCCCTACTGGTACCAAGACTGCCATACTCCAAAGACCTGATCTTCCCGAGGTCACCGGTGATGTTCCTACAGACCTCCACCTCGGAGAGGACTTTCCGCTGTGTAGACACTAAACACCGTGCATTCCACGTGTAGTACCTAACCACTAAACTGACTAAGAATAAAGTGCCCCGATCACGGCCACCCAGGGTCCTGAATGCCCCATAAGCCCATTCCGGATAGGTAAGGCCGGCAAGTTGACTCCAGCCGATGGAAGCGCCCACCCGGTTGTAGACCCCTATATTAAAGGGACAATGAAGCAGGAAATGGTCCATGCTTTCCAGCATGTCCCCGCACTCTTCTCGGGGACATCCCCGGTCATCAGATCTCCTACACTTCAAATTGTCCCTCACATATAGCTTCCCCTGAAAGCAGCGCCAGGCCAAGTCCCAAAACTTCTGGGGGATCCTTTTCATGTTTAAAAGATACAACCCCACCCTCAGATCCCGACCTGGGCAGTCCCTGAGCGCCAGAGGCTTCTGGAAGTGGGTCAACAGAACCCGTTTGTCAAGGAACTGCCTTGACTGGGTCCTGATCCCCCACGCTCCCAGACCCCACCGACGTATCGCCTTCAGAGTCGGGGTAGCGTAAGCCGGAAGGTATCCATGGGGCGTACGGAGGTCCTTCACTTGCCCTCCTGTCTCCCATTCCTGGAAGAAAGGCCGAAACCACTCCCTGCAGGAGAATACCCACGGAGGAGCCCTCTCTGACCAAAGGTTTGAGATGTTGGCTTTCAAGAAGGTGTTCGTTAAGAACACCACGGGGTTTACCATAGATAAACCCCCTAGTCTCCGCGTGCGGTACGTAACCTCCCTCTTGACTAGGTTCATCCTGTTCCCCCATAACAGATGGAAAAACAGGCTGTAGACCCTAGTGTAGTAAGCCTCTGGCAAGATACATACACTGCCCAGATAGATAAACAAGGGAAGCAGGTACGATTTGATCAGGTGTACCCTTTCCCTGAGGGTCATAGACCAACCCTTCCACTGATTCACCTTCTGAGTGGCATCCTGGAGCTTACCATCCCAGTTTTTGGTGGGATAATCATCCTGGCCGAATGTGATGCCCAGAAGTTTTGCTGACTCTTGGGGCCCTGGAAGGGTGTCCGGGAGATCAAACGTGGGATCTCCCCCTCCCAGCCAGAGACTTTCACACTTATCCTGGTTGATCTTAGACCCGGATGCCTCCGAGTAGCGGTCCACTTCCGACATCACCACATCGACCTCCTCTCTCGAGGACACGAAGATGGTGACATCATCAGCGTACGCCACCACTCTCTGGGCGACATCCAGCTCCGCCAGACTCATCCCGACTCCCGCCAACGGCCCACAATCTACCCTCCGGATGAAGGGATCGATTGCGAACACGTATAAAAGCGGGCTCAAGGGACAACCCTGACGGACTCCGTACCCCACCTCAAAAGAGCAGCCAGACCAGCCGTTCACCAGTGGGAAACTCTCTGCCCCTGCATACAAGATCTTAAGCCAATTAACAAAAGTACTCGGTAAGCCATATCTCAGGAGGACGGACCAGAGGTACTCGTGGTTCACCCCATCAAATGCTTTGGCCTGATCCAGGGACAGCAAGTACCCCTTCCAGAGACCTGCACTACTCCGCTCCACTGCCTCCCTGACACTATGGACAGCACTTAAGGTGCTTCGGCCTGGAACAGAGCAGTGCTGGGCCCCCGAAAGGAGCCGGGGTGCAAACTTCACCAGCCGATTAAACAGTATCTTGGCCAGAAGTTTCCTGTCCGCATTGAGAAGAGCTATGGGTCTCCAATTCTCAATACGGCTGGGATCTTTACCCTTTGAGAGAAGAATCAGGGCTGACCTCCTCATTGACTTCGGCAGAGTGCCCGAGGAGAGACACTCATTGAATACCTCAGTCAAGAGGGGAGCTAAAGACTCCTTAAAGGTCCTGTACCACTCGGATGTTAAGCCATCCGGACCTGGCGACTTCTTAGGGGCAAGCCCCTCGATCGCCAGTCTCACTTCCTCTTCCCTGATTTCTTCTGCCAAAACATCAAGAGAGGGGTCTACCCCTGGCTCAGGAATGGTTTCAGCCAGGAAAGCCGACATCCTGTCTCGATCTAGATCCTTCCTTCCCAAGAGGTGTGAGTAGAAGGATCTGCCGACCTCCAAAATCCCTGATCTGGACCGATTCAGAGATCCCGTACTATCAATCAGTCCTGAGACCACTTTACTACTCACTGACATCTTACAGTTTCTGTAAGGGTCGGGCGAGCGGTACTTCCCGAAATCCCTCTCAAAAACCAAAGATGCGTGCCTATCGTACTGACACCTCATCAGCAAGGACTTCACTCTGGAGATATCCTCACGGCTACCTCCAGTCGAGACGAGAAGCTCGAGTTTCCTCCTCAGACCCTGATACAGGCGATACCTGTTCAGGGACCTGAGGCTCGAGAGCTGGCGGAAGAACCCCGCAACCCGCTTCTTGAATATCTCCCACCACTCTGACTTACTACTACATAGGTCCAGTAAAGGTACCTGACTCTGAAGAAAATCCTCAAAGGACTGTCTTATCTCCGCTTCCTCCAGGAGGGACGAATTCAGCTTCCAATAACCTTTACCCATCCGGGGGGTCTCTGAAACATTCAAGGAAAAAGAAATCATACAGTGATCGGAGAACTCCACCTCAACCACGGACACTGCGGAAGAGACGGCTTCCTCCTTTAAATAAAACCTGTCTATTCTAGACCTGCAGCTACCTCGATGATAGGTGAAACCCGCGTGGCCTGAGGGGCTCCGGATGTGGGCATCCTCTAGGCGAGCTTCCCTAACTATACTATTGAGGGCTATGCTATCATAAGCCAACCGATCATTGGAGCCTCTCCTATCTTGGGATCTCGTGACAGTATTGAAATCCCCTCCAAAGATCACCTGTCGGCTTGTAAAAAGAAAGGGCTTAATCCTCATAAAGAGATCTTTTCGTCCCCACTTTGTTTGTGGGGCGTAGATGTTAATAAGCCGAAGCTCTTGCCCCTTCATGAGGACATCTAAGATCAGGCACCTCCCCATTTCTAACTCAATAACCCGTCTGCATTCAACAGGAGCGGTAAAAAGGACCGCCACCCCACTATACGGCTCAGCCGCAAGAGACCAGTGGGAAGGGCCACGCCTCCACTCTCTCCTGGCTTTTACCAGGGAGGCTAGATCTAACAACCTGGTCTCCTGTAAAAAGAAAATGTCAGCATCAACACGGCCGAGAAAATCAAAGGCTGCTAATCTAGCCGTATCAGACTTTATGCTGGCACAGTTAATAGATGCCAGCGTCAATGGGGTGAGTGCCGCCATCATGGGTGATTGAGTTAGATGGCCCTAACCCCCTCATCTCTGTTTTTTCTTCACCCCCTCATCCCCAGATGAGGAGGCTTCTTTCTCTTTGGACCGTTTTTTGGATTCTGATTGGTCCATTTTTGAATCCCCATTTCCACCTGGCTCCGGTTTGGCCCCATCCCCTGAGGAAATTGCCCCATCAGGACAGGGCCCAGTTCCCCCCGGAGGCTCCCCCACTTCAGGCACCCCATCCTCGACCCCCCCCTCCATGGAGGGGGAGGAGATGTCATCAAGGACAGAGTACCGGTTAGACAGATCAATCAGAGGGGGGGCAGGTAAGCTTCCGCTTGGGACCTGGTCCATAGGACGAGGACTAGAGGGCTCCGACCTCTTCTTTCTCCCTTTACTGCCCTTTTTTTTTTTGGCCTCTCTTCACCTTCCTCATCCACACTTTCATAGTGGGAGGAATCGGAAAGATCGGCCTTGCTGCCCTCTTCTTTACAGATTCTCCCCATTTCCTCATCCAGCACATTCTCCCCCAGGGCCTCAGCAGTTTCAGGACTAACCTCTGGAGCAGGGCCAGAAGCTACCCCTGCCACATGGGAACTCTCCAGTTCCCTGCTCCTTCTCCGATTAGCCTCGCGCCTCAGCTTGGCGGGACTTTTCCTCTTCACTGACCCTGTTGCACCTTCTCCCGCACTCGTGCCCTCCCCAGCTGAGGCAACATTACTGCTCTCCCCAGCCAAGGTGACCGTCGCACGGGCAAAGGCGCTAGGACAACGGCTGAAAGGGTGTCCTAAGACATCACACAGATGACACCTGATCTGCCTACAGGATGCGGCAAGATGACCTACCCCACCACACAGAGCACAGACCTGCACGGTACAGGCTGCGCTAAAGTGAGTGGGGCTGCCACACCTGTGACAGACCTTGGGCTGCCCCTGGTAGAAAATTTGGATTCTGTCTCTCCCAAGAAAAGCAGCTGATGGGATGTGGGCAACAGTGCTCCCCGAACGCTTAAGTTTGACGGAAAACGTCCAGGCCCCAGACCAGATCCCATGTTCGTCATAGTTCTTTTTCGGCATGTCCGTCACATCACCATATCTGCTGAGCCAGGTCATGATGTCATAGCAAGATAGTGACTCGTTACGTGTCAATACGGTCACTTTCTTGGCCAGATTCTGACGGGATATCGCCTTTACGGCGAAATCCCGCCAGCCGGGCTCGCTTTTCACCACCTCATAGTTCGACCAGAAAAGTTCCAAACCCTCCGGTCGAACGAAGCTGATGTCAAACTCGGAAGTACCATAGGGGTGGATCAGGGCAAAGATGTCACTTGCCCTGAATTCCATCTGGAGGAGGAGCTCAACCACCTTTCCCCGAGGGGGAAACGCATCTTCGCCCCTCCACACCAAACGGACCACATTCCTACGGCCACTTTCCTGCCCGGATGTTGGGAGGGACCAGACCACCTCCCCGTTTTGTTCTCGGAAGGCGCCTAAGCCATGTCTTTCTATCCAAAAAGACAGGTCAACCTCACCCCTCCCCTCTACATGGATTGACCTGTCTCCCCTACGTAGAGCGTCCAGGAGGCGCTGTTGCAATTGACCCCCAGAGCCAGATGGAGATGGAGATCCCCCTGATCCCCCGGCAGTGACGCTGGCATAGCTTCTGAGAGAAGCAGCCACTACCGGGGGGGGGCAGTCGAACCAGAACCAGACCCCAAACCAGGACCCTTGTTCCTAATATAAGCCTCAGCCATAACACCTCTCTTTTGCATGCCACTACCACTCCTCACCTGTATTTCACAAACACCCCTCTCTTGCACCCCACTTGCACCCATCTCTTGCACCCCGCTTGCACCCCTCTCTTGCACTCCGCTCCCTTCATCCATACTGCTACTACAACTCCTCCCATGCACACTACCATAACTCACATCCTGCACATTACCATTTTTATTCACATTTTTGCTCTCACTTTCACTCTTGCGTACACTCTCCCTTGATGTGTTACAGGCCGGGCTGGCTGGGTCTGTTACTCCAGGTATAAGGCTTGCTGGCTTAATGATTAGAGCTGCACGGCTCTTCTGTCCAGTGTCTTTGGGCACAGACACAGACTCCGCCCCCATCATAGGTGGCCCCGCCCCATCGCACGCCGCCACAGATATTGACGGGAGCTGTCCCTCCGGACGCACTCCCGCCCCGCCTACTGCGGCTGACGCGCAGGGAACCTCCTCCTTCACAGTGCCAGGATCGGTACCGACTGCATCACCTAGGGGACCGCCCCCTGAACCAACAAGGTCCGGTGCCCGAACACTCCCCCCCCTCACAGGGGAGTGCCCTGCAGTGCCAGTACCTGTACCGCCCCCCGAACAAGGGAATCTGCCACCATTTTCTGGTGCCTGGGCACCCTCCCCCTCACAGGAGGGTGCCCTTTTTTTTCTATCGCACCCGCGGCCATTTTGGGTGCACTACTGTATCCCCCATGCTGGCCCCGCTCCACTACAGAAACAGGGTCTGGCAGGTTGGGGGACCCAGCACCCTGAATCGGCTTCTCAGCTGACTCAGACTGCTGGAAAGAAGAAAAGACAAACTTCACTTGTCCTTGCGTTTTCTTCCTCTTCCTGCCCTTCGCTTTTTTGTTCTTCCTCTCCTCCTCCGGGCCTAAATCCTCTCCAAAAGAGAAGTTTTCCAGACGGGTGGGGGACTCCTGCATTACAATCGCCCGCAGGAGACCCCCATCCGCCAAGCCGCTGCCTTGACTGCAGTCACTGCCATCATCATTATCATCATCATCCTCACTGGAGGTAGGTAAGGCCACCTGAGCCGGGTTCACACGGTCTTCACTCAGGGTAAGTGGGGGGTCAGGGGTAGCAGTGGTGTCACGCACAGAATTAGTATCCATATCCCCCTCACTCACATTGCTCTCCTCACCTCCATCACCTTCCTCCATCTCCTCCTCCTCACTCTGGCAATAATCATCATCATCTCTGGAGACCGGCATACCAGAGAAACGAGCACCATGGACAAACTTCTCACGGAAAATGCCGGCACCTTCCACAATGTCAGACCTCATCCGCACAATCTCCTCCACTTTTTTCTTTAATGTTTTTACCTTAGCGGCAAATGCTGCCTTCTTGACCCTGGATGACTGATCCACTTGGTATCGGGCAAATTTTAAATCCGCTCTTATTCCTCTGAGCTGCTTCCCAAGCTCCTCATATTGAGCCATCTTGGCCTGCATTCTGGATGCGAATATTGCCAGGGATTCCCTTGGCCCCTTTACCCCCCATTGCTGAGGTTCTGGGGAAACTGATGTAGACGCCTTTACTCCATTTCTCTGCCTGGATGAGCTTCTTGGCCTGGATGAACTTTTGCTAGAAGCTTTGCAGCTCCCAGCTGGGGATGGGGGAGGGGGCCCCACATTGCTGTGGGCCCTGGTCGATCTTCTGACCCCATCCTGGCTACTGGCCGTTGTATGTTCGCGCACACACCCCTCCGGCCTAGAACGGGGAGCGCAAAATGAAGTCCTGGATTCCCGGGGCTCCATAGCAGAGACCCCTACCCAGGAGTCTGCCACACACCTGGGGAGGGGCGGAAGAAAAGTCTGCTTCTCTGGAGCACAGACACACCCAACCTTACTCCAGAGCTGGACTCACTATTCTGCTGGTGAGGTCACTGTGTACATACATTACATTACTTATCCTGTACTGATCCTGAGTTATATCCTGTATTATACTCCAGAGCTGTACTCACTATTCTGCTGGTGAGGTCACTGTGTATATACATTACATTACTTATCCTGTACTGATCCTGAGTTATATATCAGACAGGAGCTGAGTATCTTATGCATTATTCTTTCTTTAATAATGCCCATAGCAGAAAAATCCAGTAATCAATTCAATGTAAATTAAAAAACTTTCAAAACTACAACTCCCAGCAGTCCTAGGGCTACAGTAGCCATTCCTAGTCTGTAGGCCCTATATAAAGGACTGCTCATGGAAGGATCCTCCTCTTTCTTTCTGCTCATGGCAGATGTTTACAGATAAGTATACTCATTGTTTTGTACTGATTTATATATATTTTCTTGATATTTTACTTCTGGGGCACTGTGTGGCCTGGCAGAGAATATCCCTCTGCCGACTACAGAGTGCTCCCTTAACTTGGATTTTAGTTTATTCTGTTATTCTGTTTTTTCTTTATTGCATCACTTCTATGCCTTTCTGGTTCTCGCCCTGCTCTGCGGCGGTGACCTTTCTGGACCCTTTTCCCCTCTGTATTTCAAGCGTTCGCCATCTTACCTAGCGACGCCATTTTTCTTCCCCTGTTGTCCTCTTCTTCTTCCCTTCTTCCCGCGTCCCTTCGCGCGCGCGGGCGGGGGGCGGGTCCTTGGCGCAGACCACGTCTTCCCGCGGCCTTCTCTGTTGCTGGAGGCGGACACACCTGACGTCTCTGGTGGGCGGTCTCTTCATCCTCCAATAGGATTCCCAGGTGACGAAGTCTCGTGAGACTTCGTCCCTGGTCTCTTCGACTTCGACCCACGCCTGGTCTGCGATTACAGCAGACGCGTGGATTCTAACTACTATAACAGGGTTCCACATAGACCTTCTGTCCTTACCAAACCTGGGCGTGATCCCGCCCCCTATTCGATTTGCAAACCAAAACGTTGTGCTCATAGACAACGAAATTCCAGACCTGGTGTCCAAACAGGCGGTGGTGGAGGTCAACCCGTCTTCCCCGGGGTTTATCAGCAACCTCTTCTTAGTAAAAAAGAAAGGGGGCGGCTACCGTCCCGTGATAAACCTTCGGGACTTGAACCAACATGTCGTTTATCGACATTTCAATGGAGGGCATACATTGCCTTCGAGACCTGTTGCAACCGGGGGATTGGTTGGTAAAGGTGGACCTAAAGGATGCCTACCTCACCGTCCCTATGCATCCATCCACGCAACATCTACTCCACTTCCTCTGGAGGGATCGAATGTGGCAGTTTACTTGCCTTCCTTTCGGTCTGTCATCTGCCCCGTGGTGTTTCACCAAACTCCTGAAACCGGTGGTGGCGTCACTAAGAAGCAGGGGGGGTACGTCTGATCATATATCTCGACGACCTCCTTATTATGGCCTGTTCCGAGACGCAGGCCTTCCGCCACATGAGATGGACAATCTCTCTATTGCAAAGACTGGGCTTCTTGATCAACCAACCAAGCCGTTCTCCGTCTGCCCAAAACAAAGTTGGCCCTCATCCTCAAGGAAATCAGAGCGGTATTACGCAAGGATTTCCTATCGCTACGGGTGCTTGCCCGTCTGGTGGGCCTTCTAGCGGCCTCCATACAAGCTATATTCCCGGCCCCTCTCCACTACAGGGCCCTCCAGAGGCTCAAGATCCTCCATCTGCGACAGGGTCTCAGATATGCCGACGAGGTGCCCCTCTCGGCGGAAGCCAGAGCAGAATTGCAGTGGTGTCTTCGTCATGCCGTCGAGTGGAACGGCAAAACGATCTTCAACTCTTGTTTTGGCAACGTCTCCACAGGAGGAAGCTGGTCCTTCAAGGAATCCCTCCTACACATCAATGCGTTGGAACTTCTGACGGCGTTGTTCGCTGTTCGGAGCTTCTTACCAGAAGCGTCCAATTGCTGCATATTATTACGAATGGACAATATTGCAGCGGTACAATACATCAAACGCTTGGGGTGCACCAGATCCAGAGTCCTTGCGGATATTGCCAAGGATTTTTGGCATCTCTGCCTTTCCCGCAATATTATTCCGACGGCAGAATACATTCCGGGTATTTCCAATACGGTAGCCGATTGGAATTCCCAATATCTTTCCGACTCCAGCGACTGGCATCTGGATCGTTCAGTTTTCCTGCAACTAAATCTGCTTTGGGGTCCGTTGGGCGTAGATCTGTTTGCTTCTCGCCTCAACTATCATCTGCCTCGATTTTTCAGCTGGAGGCCGGACCCGGAGGCGTCGGCGGTAGACGCGTTTCCGACAGAGTTGGACGGGGGAGACGCACTATGCGTTTCCTCCGTTCTCGATGATCCCCAAGGTTCTCCTGCATATAGCGAACCAGAATGCAACGGTTGTGCTGGTAACCCCATGGTGGCCGATGCAACCGTGGTTCCCGCTTGTTCTGGAGATGGCAGTGGATTTCCCCTGGCTGCTCCTTCATTTTCCGCAGATTCTCTCCAACCCGACCAGGGGTCTACACCCTCTGATAACGGAAGGCAACCTGACTCTCCTAGCATGGTTGGTTTTGGGGTGCCTGACGCAGACAGCGACCTTTCAAAGTCGGCTAGGGATCTCCTCGCCCTGGCCTGGGACCCCGGGACTCGACCGGCATACCGATCGGCCTGGAGACTCTGGGTGCGTTGGTGTGATCAACGGCAGGTTGATCCCGTACAGGCGCCTGTATCGACAGTAGTGAATTACCTGGCGGACTCTTTTGAGTCTGGTAAGTCCTTCAGCTCCATCAATGTGTATCGATCGGCTATTTCCGCTTACCACTATCCGGTTGACTCTTTGCCGGTCGGTAAACATCCTCTACTGTGTAGACTTTTGCGGGGCATTAAATTTAAGCGCCCGCCTCGTCCTAAGTATCAGTCAACTTGGGATGTTTCCAGGTTGCTAGATATGTTCTCTAGGTGGGAGGACAATGACGCTTTATCATTGAAGCTTTTGTCCTACAAACTTACAGTCCTTTTATGTTTGGTCTCAGTTAAGCAAGTTTCGGACGTGAAAGCCCTGGACATTTCTAGGCGTCAATTTTCGCCTCAAGGTGTCAAGTTCTCAGTGGTCCGCAGGACCAAGACGGGTGGGTATCCATTCGGGTTTTTACCCTTTTTTCCCTGCGCATCCTCGGTTATGTGTCGTGCGTTGCCTACAGGCTTATGAGGCACAAACAGCCGACTTACGCTTGCAGGGTTTTTCTCAGCTCCTCGTCTCATATGTCAAGCCTCATCACCCGGTCTCTTCCACTACGCTTTCACGGTGGGTGCGTTCCGCCATGAAGATGGTGGTTATGGACATATCCCTCTTTGGAGCACATTCTTCCAGAGGGGCTATGGCTACTAAGATAGTTACGTCGGGGGGCTCTCTCGCGGATCTTTTAATGGCGGCGGATTGGTCTTCCGAGACCACGTTTCGCCATTTTTACTTCAGACCGGAGGAGCATGTCTCCATGTCGGTTTTATAATATTGTTGTCTTGTCATTTGTGTATCCTGTTATGTAAATCTTAGCTTTGAACTTGCATAAGATATGAGCCTCCTGTCTGATATATAAATCTAGATTTTCCTAGCTTGTGACGGAAAATATTAGTTATATGAAGACAGGAGGCGAGTATCTTCCCTCCCTACCCAACCCTATTACGATTCTTTGTTCTTTTTTCAGGATATTGAACGTACTGAACGTTTTTCCTGAGGACGGCTGACCTGTTGGTTGCAAGTTGTTTGGGTTCTCTACAGTCTCCGTTGAGACGAGGTTAGACCTTCGTTTGGCCATTTTCTCCAGCTGATGACTCCGGACGCTGAGGTTACGGAAGGCTGGCCGTGGATTCGCATGGCGATGGTGATGTTCGAATGGAGTTCGGTTTCCTGTGCGGTTTTGAGTCGCATGAAGAAAGAGGAGGATCCTTCCATGAGCAGTCCTTTATATAGGGCCTACAGACTGGGAGTGGCTACTGTGGCCCTAGGACTGCTGGGAGTTGTAGTTTTGAAAGTTTTTTCATTTACATTGAATTGATTACTGGATTTTTCTGCTATGGGCATTATTAAAGAAAGAATAATGCATAAGATACTCGCCTCCTGTCTTCATATAACTAATATTTTCCGTCACAAGCTAGGAAAATCTCGATTTATATCCTGTATTATACTCCAGAGATGAAATCCACCAACATTGGAAAAAGTTTCTTAGAATACGTAATAGGAATATATAGAACATGTGATTGACCCTGATGAGATGGCGGATATAAAAATCTTATTAGTCTATTGGATTAAGAGCAGCGCCCCCTGGGGAAGAGACCACTCCCTGATCTAAGACCAAACAGTATCAAATTAGTCTTAACTGAAGACAATCTCAACAATGACATATTTGTGCTGGTGGTGTAAATAGTCTGGATATTGAGGTCCCACAATGGAGTCATCTCACAACAGGGAAGAACAAGATTAATGAGATAATAATAAAGGCGACATTTATCATTGTAGGTGTAAGTGAAGCATTTATCATTGTAGGTGTAAGTGAAGCATTTTTCTACAACTTTTTTTTGTGTGCTGGTAATGTGTAGGAGCACCAAATTTATTAAAGGGGTACTCCGGTGGAAAACTTTTTTTTAATTTTTTTTAATCAACTGGTGCCAGAAAGTTAAACAGATTTGTAAATTAACCCCTTCCCGACCTATGACATACCTGTACGTCATGGGTGGCAAGGTGTTCCCGACCCATGACATACAGGTACGTCATGGACATTACTGCCGCTACTCGCGGCACCCCGCAGCGCCCGGAAAGATGGTGGCTATCACTGATAGCCAGCCATCTTACCGTGCGACCACGGGGGGTTTCGTCCCCCACCCCCTCCAGCGATCGCTGCTATCAGCTGGTCAAATCTGACTAGATGATAGCAGCGTTTCGCTATGAAAATCCTTAGCAGCGCGGTGTGTGAGTCCTGATCACGGGGATCGGGACACACACCGCTCTGCTAAGTGTCCCTGACCCGTCCCCCGGCGTCACTTACCCGTCCGAGCGGTGTCCCGAGCGGTCCCGGCGTCCTCCAGGCGGTCCCGGCTGCGCTGCGTCCCGGAGGTGAGTTTCCGGCAGCAGGGCGGCATCTTCATTGGCAGCAGTGAGATCGCCGTAAAGCGATCCCACTGCTGCCTCTGAGAGTTTCAAAACTGCAACTCCCAGCATGCCCAGACAGCCTTTGGCTTTCTGGGCATGCTGGGAGTTGTAGTTTTGCAACATCTGGAGGTCCACAGTTTGGAGACTACTGTATAATGGTCTCCAATCTGTGCTCTTCCAGATGTTGCAAAACTACAAATCTCAGCATGCTCAGTCTGTCCAGGCATGCTGGGAGTTGTAGTTCTCTAACATCTGGAAGACCACAGATTGGAGACCATTATACAGTGGTCTCCAAACTGTGGACCTCCAGATGTTGCAAAACTACAACTCCCAGCATGCCCAGACTGCCCAAGCATGCTGGAAGTTGTAGTTCGGCAACATCTGATCCTTCAGATATTGCCGAACTACAACTTCCAGCATGCCTTGGCAGTCTGGGCATGCTGGGAGTTGTAGTTTTGCAACAACTGGAGGCACACTAGTTGGGAAACATTGTCCGTTTCCTACCTCAGTGCCTCCAGCTGTTGCAATTGTTGCAAAACTATAACTCCCAGCATGCACTGACAGACCATGCATGCTGGGAGTTGTAGTTTTGCAACAGCTGGAGGCACACTGGTTTGGAAACACTAAGTTTGGTTGCAAAACACTTGAAAGTTTATTACTTAACTTAGTGTTTCCAAACCAGTGTTCCTCCAGCTGTTGCAAAACTACAACTCCCAGCATGCACGGACAGCTCAAGGGCATGCTCGGAGTTTGCAACAGCTGGATGTTTGCCCCCTCCCCCCAATGTGAATGTACAGGGTACACTCACATGGGCGGAGGTTTACAGTGAGTGCTGCAAGTTTGAGATGGCGCAAATTTTGCGCTGCAGCTCAAACTTCCAGCGGCAAACTTGCTGTGAACCTCTGCCCATGCGACTGTACCCTAAAAACACTACACTACACTGACACTAACCTAAAATAAAAAGTAAAAAACACTACATATACACATTATCCCTACACAGCCCCCTCTCCCCTTCCCTCCCCCCAAAAAATGAAAAACGTCTGGTACGCTACTGTTTCCAAAACGGAGCCTCCAGCTGTTGCAAAATAATAACTCCCAGTATTGCCGGACAGCCATTGACTGTCCAGGCATGCTGGGAGTTTTGCAACAGCTGGAGGCACCCTGTTTGGGAATCACTGGCGTAGAATACCCCTATGTCCACCCCTATGCAAATCCCTAATTCAGGCCTCAAATGCGCATGGCGCTCTCTCACTTTGGAGCCCTGTCGTATTTCAGAGCAACAGTTTTGGGACACATATGGGGTATCGTCGTACTCGGGAGAAATTGCCTTACAAATTTTGGGGGGCTTTTTCTTCTTTAACCCCTTATGAAAAGGTGAAGTTGGGGTCTACACCAGCATGTTAGTGTAAAAAAATAAATTTTTTACACTGACATGCTGGTGTTGCCCTATACTTTTCATTTTCACAAGAGGTAAAAGGGAAAAAAGACCCTCTAAATTTGTAACGCAATTTCTCCTGAGTACGGAGATACCCCATATGTGGGCGCAAAGTGCTCTGGGGGCGCACAACAAGGCCCAGAAGGGAGAGTGCACCATGTACATTTGAGGCGATTTGCACAGGGGTGGCTGATTGTTACAGCAGTTCTGACAAACGCAAAACAATAAATATCCACATGTGACCCCATTTTGGAAACTACACCCCTCACGGAATGTAATAAGGGGTGCAGTGAGCATTTACACCCCACTGGTGTATGACAGATTTTTGGAACAGTGGTCTGTGAAAATGAAAAATTAAATTTTTGATTTGCACAGTCCACTGTTTCAAATATCTGTCAAACGCCAGTGGGGTGTAAATGCTCACTGCACCCCTTATTAAATTCCATGAGGGGTATAGTTTCCAAAATGGGGTCACATGTGGGGGGGGTCCACTGTTCTGGCACCATAGGGGCTTCCTAAATGGGACATGCCCCCCAAAAACCCTTTCAGAAAAACTCACTCTCCAAAATCCCATTGTCGCTCCTTCCCTTCTGAGCCCTCTACTGCGCCCGCCGAACACTTTACATACACATATGAGGTGTTTCCTTACTCGAGAGAAATTGGGTTACAAATTTTAGGGTGATGTCTCTCCTTTTACCCCTTGTAAAAATTCAAAAATTGGGTCTACAAGAAAATGCGAGTGTAAAAAATGAAGATTTAGAATTTTCTCCTTCACTTTGCTGCTATTCCTGTGAAACCCATAAAGGGTTAAAACGCTTACTGAATGTCATTTTGAATACTTTCGGGGGTGCAGTTTTTATAATGGGGTAATTTATGGGGTATTTCTAATATGAAGACCCTTCAAATCCACTTCAAACCTGAACTGGTCCCTGAAAAAAAGCGAGTTTCAAAATTTTGTGAAAAATTGGAAAATTGCTGCGGAACTTTGAAGCCCTCTGGTGTCTTCCAAAAGTAAAAACTTGTCAATTTTTTAATGCAAACACAAAGTAGACATATTGTATATGTGAATCAATATGTAATTTATTTGGAATATCCATTTTACTTTCAAGCAGAGAGTTTCAAAGTTAGAAAAATGCAAAATTTTCAAAATTTTCATGAAATTTTTAGATTTTTTACAGAGAAAGGATACAAATATCAGTGAAATTTTACCGATAACATAAAGTAGAATATGTCACGAAAAAACAATCTCGGAATCAGAATGATAAGTAAAAGCATCCCAGAGTTATTAATGTTTAAAGTGACAGTGGTCAGATTTTCAAAAAATGCCCAGGTCATGAAGGTGAAAATGGGCTGGGTCATGAAGGGGTTAAAAAGGCCAAGAAAGGAGAGGGCACACTTAAGCGTTACTGCTAGAGATGAGTGAACTTACAGCAAATTTGATTTGTCACGAACTTCTCAGCTCGGCAGTTGATGACTTATGAGTTCAGCTTTCAGGTGCTCCCGTGGGCTGGAAAAGGTGGATACAGTCCTAGGAGACTCTTTCCTAGGAATGTATCCACCTTTTCCAGCCCACTGGAGCACCAGAAAGCTGAACTAATTTATGCAGGAAAAGTCATCAACTGCCGAGCCGAGAAGTTCATGACGAATCGAATTTACTGTAAGTTCGCTCATCTCTAGTTACTGCTCCTGAATCGGGAATACTGCGTAACATCAGTGGCCCATAATGAGTCTCCTGCGGGGTGCACACACAAAAAGTATGAAGTATCAATAAATGTAACAATAAAGGCACGTACGTGCACTCACCGCTCAGCGGAGACAGATCAGCATGGGGGTCCGGTCCGCGGAAAGGCTGAATCACAGCATCGGTGCAGGTAAGTGGGCGCTTGGAAGCTACGCTGGCTGTTTCACATGTGTAAGCGTGCTTCTTCCGGCCTCAGGCCGGAAGAAGCACGCTTACATGTGTGAAACAGCGCCCACTTACCTGCACCGATGCTGTGATTCAGCCTTTCCGCGGACCGGACCCCCATGCTGATCTGTCTCCGCTGAGCGGTTAGTGCACGTACGTGCCTTTATTGCTAGATTTGTAAATTACTTCTATAAAAAAAAATCTTAATCCTTCCAGTACTTATTAGCTGCTGAATACTACAGAGGAAATTCTTTTCTTTTTTTTGGAACAAAGAGCTCTCTGCTGACATCATGACCACAGTGCTCTCTGCTGATATCTCTGTCCATTTTAAGAAATGTCCAAAGTAGGAGAGAATCCCCATAGAATCCCCATAGACAGAGATGTCAGCAGAGAACACTGTGCTCATGATGTCAGCAGAGAGCTCAGTGTTCCAAAAAGAAAATAATTTCCTCTGTAGTATTCAGCAGCTAATAAGTACTGGAAGGATTAAGACTTTTTTAATAGAAGTAATTTACAAATCTGTTTAACTTTCTGGCACCAGATGTTTAAAAAAATAAAAATAAAGTTTTCCACTGGAGTACCCCTTTAAATGGTCACAGAGCATTTGATAAATTTTGTGCAGGTCACATTTTCTGAAATTTCACTCTTCACATACACCAAAAAGTTAAGCTAAGTCTGGGCTGGTGTAGTTTTAGAGACTTTTCAGTGGCTTTGCGCCTTTTTTGCACCTTTTCACAAAAAGGCGCAGTTGATAAAACCCGTCCATATCATGTGTATTGCCAAAATCAGTGGATTGCAACTCAAAATCAGCAGAAATGTGTAAACCAAAAGGCGCAAATAAACCCCACTTGCGCCTTTTTTGCACCTTTTGTAGACACAAAAAACAGTCCAAAGACAATGATAAATGTCGGCCATAATGTCCTGATATAGGAAATAATACTGTGACTCTAGATAGACACTCAAGCAGACGTGTCTGTGAATCTGCCCTGATCTTGACTGTTACCAAATACAAAAAGAAAATTACTGGAGAAGAGAATAATATATAAAAAATTACATAAAACTTTATGGATCCATGTTCTCCCCAACCCTGACCTTCTATACCCTTACATATATCCATGAAAAGACCTACCGTACCTTGAAGAAATGGCCGAATCCAGGAATAGAAAAACAGAGCTACATTCTTTCAAAAACAGCTCCCCGTCTGTCCCCAGGTTGTGTGTGGTATTACAACTTGGCTCCATTCACTTCAATGGAACTGAGCTTCAGAACCACACCCAACCTGGAGACAGACAGGGAGTGGTTTTCGAAAGAAATTCGCTGTTTTTCTGGATAACCCCTTTAACCATAGCATCAATATTGACCTATTGAATTCTATTCTATCAATGTTCTTATGGCAAGAGTTGTCCACATGATAAGAGTTGCGCCTCGAGATCACAAGTTTAATTCACTTGAGATACGGCCTCTGTCACTCATCCTGACACACAACTCCTCTCTTTAAAGGGGTACTTCACTGGACAGCATCCGGATCTAAATGTTCCAAAACTGTTTTTGCGCTGTGGGGGTAGGCCACGCCCCTCGTGATGTCACGGCCATGCCCCCTCAATGCAAGTCTATGGGAGGGGGCGTGACTGTAGTCACGCCCCCTCCCATAGACTTGCATTGAGGCGGCATGGCCGTGACATCACGAGGAGCGTGGCCGACCCCACAGTGCAAAAACAGTGTTTGGAACATTTAGTTCTCGATGAACTTTATATTTGACCTATTTTGTTATGTGTGGCTGTGTATTTGTGATCCTATGGTTAACACACAGACATCCATATATATGTTCCTCTTATTTTGTGCACTTTTTATGCTGCTCTACAGTCTTTAGTTTCATATTTGTGTCCTTTATAAAATGATGTTTTGTTTTTGTATCACTTTGGGTCTAACATGTTCTTTGCTTTATAGGTGTTTATTCTTATATTTCACGTCTGACTTTTGACAAGCTTACTGTTCTCTGGGGCATCCAGCCCCCATCTGATTCCTGTCCACATCTCTGCCCCCTGATATCTATATATATCTACTTTGTGGTGCGGAGACATTGGCCACAGGCTATAGTTAGGACATTCGCTATCTCTGGGATTCTCGGCATCTTAGCCTGTTCCTAAAACCTTGTTGGACTATTCGTACAAATTATGAGATTGTTTCCTTCTTCCCTCACCTGTGGGACTTTGGCTTTAGGCTGTGACAGGACGGGGGGCACCTACCGCTTGCCTGTACCTTCATTTAGTATGACACTAGGTAATGGTCAACATATGACCAACACATTATTTTAGGCTACAACATTGGTCCATGAATGCAAATCTGAGCTATGGCATCAGACTGCACGTGTTTAACCCCTTAATGACTGTTTAGTCCTTAAAGGGGTACTCCGCCCCTAGACATCTTATCCCCTATCCAAAGGATAGGGGATAAGATGTCTGATCGGGGGGGTCCCGCCGTTGGGGACCCCGTGATCTCCGTGCTGCAACCGGCATTTGTTTAGAGCTTCGAGTTCAGTGCCGGAGGCTTGTGACGTCACAGACACACACCCTCAATGCAAGTCTATGGGAGGGGGCGTGACGGCCGTCACGCCGCCTCCCATAGACTTGCATTGAGGGGGCATGGCTGTGACGTCACGAGCAGGGCGTGACTGTGACGTAACGAGCCTCCGTTGCGCATCGCCTGTCATCCGACACGGAGCAAAGTTCGCTCCATGCATCGGATGTCTGGGGTGCATCAGCTGAGATCCTGAGGGTGCCCAGCGGTGGGACCCCCATGATAAGACATCTTATCCCCTATCCCCTATCCAGTTGATTGCTGCAGTTATGTTGGATATGGAAGTGATTACACAATAAAATTACAAAATTCGCAATGAGCGTCTGTTAAAAAATCTGGCCCATAAATAGGCTCTCAGAGGCTACTTTTGGGTAGTGTACTTTTCGGTGAGAGATCAATGACTGGTAGACATGCCTGTATAGTGGTCTCAAAGACATTTTTCCCAGTTCATAGACTTTGAGAGACGGTGAAGACTGGAATTTGAGAAGCAGGATGGCTGTTTTGATGAACTGCCCGACATCTAGGCCATTCTGACCATGTAGGTGTTGGGAACCGTGGTTATATGAGAACACACATGGTGAACAGGCTCCAGATGGCACAAAACAGGCCAGCAGAAGGGGCATTGTTTGATCCATCCAGACACAGGTGGCGCCTTTATTTCATACACCGGACTCTCCCCAGACCATTTCTAGGCACTTAGTAGAAGGAACTTTGGTATCACGACACCTATGTTATGTCATTGACAGTCAGCTACCGTCACCTTTGATCGCAGTGATGTTGTGGACGAGAAACCTGGACTGCTACAGACTAAAACCGCATCGTAACTAATCCGGGTTCTGTTTGGGATCCAACAATGGTTTGGTTGGACTATGGAGACCTTGTAGTAAGTGCTTCAATCCTGTCTGTGCTATGGAGTATCACACTGCCCCCTGCTGGTGCAATGATCTGGTTAGCTATTGCGATACGACAGTCACCCCTAAAAGTGATACGAGGGACACTAACAGCTGAGCGATATGTGCAGGACATCCTATGGTCACATGTGTCACCTCTCGTAGCTTCTAGTTGCTATATACAGCAGGACAATGCTCATCCACATACAGCAAGGCTTTCCCAGGAATGCCAGATTGTCCTGCCCAGTTGCCACATTTATTGACCATGGAGTATTTATGGCACTAGATTTAGTAACCTACAAGTGTCCAGGATCTACAGGCCCAGCTATAACATCTGTGGGCAAATGTGCCGCAGGATGCCATACGGAACCTGTATACCTCCATGCCAAACTATATCTTGTCTTGTATCCAAGCTAGAGGCATCCAATGGGGTACTAGAGCCTCCTTTCTATTGTACAATTTTCCACAATATTCTTCTCCTTTCTCTTTAATATTGTAATCACTGTCATAGATCATCATTACATTCACACATAGAAAGTTTCATTCAATTCAATTATTCTTTCTTG
Source organism: Hyla sarda (assembly GCF_029499605.1). Taxonomy (NCBI): domain Eukaryota; kingdom Metazoa; phylum Chordata; class Amphibia; order Anura; family Hylidae; genus Hyla; species Hyla sarda. The sequence continues at coordinate 172,211,176 of NC_079197.1, read as the reverse complement.
ATGCATTTTTGTCAATTAGTATATAGTGTACATAAAACTTTGCATGTGAATATGAGAAACAATCAGGTTACATAATGCCCATAGGGAAAAGAGAGGGGCAAAGAAGCAGAGAGAAGGGAACTGGAGAGAGAGCAGAGGAGCTTACAGCGAGTATTATATCTTACCACAGTGCTGTATTCACAGTTTACACTGCTCAGTATTGCTCTATAATGTCTTCCATGCTGCTGCCCCATTAGGGTAAAATAAATGATGCCTCACTATTCATTCAGGAGACAGTTAACCTCTGTTCTTGGGATTGGTGGGTGTCCCAGTTATGGGACTCCCACCAATCCCTATGGATAGAGGATAACTTTTAATGTTGGCATTACTCCTTTAAAATTTTGATCACTTTTTTTTTATTCCATTCGGGAATAACTGTATGTATACTCTGTATACAAATATGTCATGAGATGTGTCCTTTCTAGGTCCCCAGAGCTGACTGCACAATGGTTCCGCAGTCCCCTATGGCATCACTGGGAAATTCAATGGCCTGATTGAAGGGGAACTCCCCTTTGATTATGGTGTTTTCACTTTGCACTGACAGAGAGTTAAATGACTTGGAGTGGGAATCCCAGTTGTTAGAGCAGGAGCTAGGCTGTAAATAGATTGCCAAGTACCCTCTCTTGGGCGACCCAAGATACTGTGCAACACTAGTTGTACAGTTCCGGAATGGGATGAATGTCTAACAACCAGTATGGGAGGTCCATGTCCTCCCTTGGTTGAATAGAGTGGGGTTCGGATAAGCACATTGCAGCTACATGGGTCTATGGGCCAGATGAAGATAGCAGAGGGTTGTATTTGTTTATCTTTGTCCGGACCATAGAGAGGAATAAAAAGGCAGCACGCATGTCCGACAGCCCATCCGTATAACCATGTGACTGAGGATCACCCATTCTTGTGATTAACCCATGTCCATCATGTTTACTGTCTGACAGCTAATCTAGGGTCTAGAAACCTCTTATGCATTTTTGGCACACCTTTTGTCCTCTCTAAATTTTAAGTCTTGGTCGGGGTTGGACAATAGGTAAGGTTGGCCAATGTCCCCTATATTGTTGTATAGCTCAGGGTGGGTTAGTGCCCCTCATTTTCCAGCACAGTAATGTACCAATCTTTACTTTGTAACCCTTTGTGTTTGTCACATTGTAACCCTTTGTGTTTCTTGTCCATTAGACGCTCTGGTCACCACAGCTCCCCAAATTTACCCTCAGCATCATATTCCTAATGAAAACCTAATCCAGAGCTCTGGACCTCAGATTGGGTGAAGCTTCACCTTCTAACAAAACAATGACCCTAAGCACACAGCCAAGACAACACAGAAGTGGTTTAAGGACAACCCTGTGAAAGTCCTTGAGTGGCCCAGCCAGAGCCCAAACCAAATGGAAAGTCTCTGCAGAGATCTAAAAAAAATGGCTTCCACCAATGGCCTCCATCCAACCTGACAGAGCTGAGAGGATCTGCAGAGAAGAACGACAGAAAATCCCCAAATCCAGGTGTGTAAACCTTGTGGCCTCATCACGGAATCACTGCCAAAGGGGCTTCAACGAAGACTGGGTTCACACCACGTTTTTGCAATACAGTTCCCGTATATGCTTTCAATTTGAAAACCATACGGAACCGTATTGAAAACCGTATGCGTTGACTCTCCATTGAAAACCAAAATGGCAAAAGAAGCATCAGGTTGTGCCCGCTTTGCATCCTGTACAGTTTGTCAGGTTTTGTACCCAAAACCGTATCCTACCATGGATTTTGGTCCGGGTGAAAAACTGTATTGAAGCGTATACATTGTTTTTTAAACATGGGAGTCAATGAGAACCATACATAACCATATGTGCGTATGGTTCCATACGGTTTTTGACTTTGCACAGTTTTTTTCTTGGAATTTCAATCAAACAAGTGAAACTTTATTCATAATGAAGTGAAAAGTTAAAAACGTATACATTTTTTTCTTAAAAAACGGATACAAGCGGACATCATCTTTCAAACCGTATATGGATTAAAACAGGTTTAGTCAGGTTTTTGAGGAATCAAATTTTTTTTTTAAATGAAAAACCTGATACGGAAACTGTATTGCAAAAACGTGGTGTGAACCCAGCCTATGTCCTGAGTAAAGGGTATGAATACTTATGTCCCTGTGAGATTTTATATACCCCTTTTTAATAAATTAATAAAGATTTGCAACATTCAGTTATCATTATGTCATTATGGGGAATTGAGAACAGAATGATGGGGAAAACAACAGAACAAAAGTAAAAAGGGTCTGAAAACTTTCCGAATGCATTGTATATACTACCAACCTGAAAATAATAAAATGAATGGAGTTCAGACAGACCAGTTAGCTGAATAATGTTTTTAGTTATATAATGTCTGATGATTCATAGACACATTCGTTGAGGTTGGTGGCCCCCTTTAGCAGATGGCACTATTTTCCTGGGTAGTAGTTCTGTCGATAGGCTCGGTGCCTCCTGCAGTAATAATTCCTTCTGTGGTGCAGCAATCTGTCCAGGACTATTACAGTCCAAGCACTAATGAAAGTTCTATTCTAACTATCCAGGGACCTACAATATGAAACCTCATGGGCCACAAGGTGTAATCTGTAACCTCACCCCTCCCACTGCCATCCGTCCGGTTCTCGGCATCATGATCATAAGAGAAAAGTCACAGTAAGTTATCCGCACCGAAAATCACAGCCGTACCAGGACCAAAAGAGTTAAATCAAATCCTATTTACATCTTGGGGTAATTACATTTTAATGGTGTAATCCTATAGAAGGACAATGGCGGCTGTGCATTATTTATGGCCCGCACAGAGTGACTGGCCTTTCCCTTCATCGCTCTGCTTCCTGAATCCTGGGGGAGGCGCAGACATTCACAATGTTCTACCAATTTCTTCACTATAATAAGATGGCAGCACCCATGACCTATGGTAATGCTGGGACTCATAGACTTGAGGAAAAACCTAAGCAACTAATTACTAAAATCTGAACTTTAAAGTGTACCTGTTATTAGCAAAAACTTTTATAAAATGTAAAAAAAATAACATTATATTGGTTAAAAAATGTGTATATTTCTGTCCCTGCAGCTATTGTCTGTGTGACTCTGTAAAGAGACCAAATACAGGAAGAGTGGGTGGACATGCCGGGCTCTGTACACTGAGGACAAGCAGGGCTCTGTACACTGAGGACAAGCAGGGCTCTGTACACTGAGGACAAGCAGGGCTCTGTACACTGAGGACAAGCAGGGCTCTGTACACTGAGGACATGCAGGGCTCTGTACACTGAGGACATGCAGGGCTCTGTACACCGAGGACAAGCAGGGCTCTGTACACCGAGGACAAGCAGGGCTCTGTACACCGAGGACAAGCAGGGCTCTGTACACTGAGGACAAGCGGGGCTCTGTACACTGGGGACAAGCGGGGCTCTGTACACTGAGGACAAGCGGGGCTTTCTACACTGAGGACAAGCAGGGCTCTACACTGAGGACAAGCGGGGCTCTGTACACTGAGGACAAGCGGGGCTCTGTACACTGAGGACAAGCGGGGCTCTGTACACTGAGGACAAGCGGGGCTCTGTACACTGAGGACAAGCGGGGCTCTGTACACTGAGGACAAGCGGGGCTCTGTACACTGAGGACAAGCGGGGCTCTGTACACTGAGGACAAGCGGGGCTCTGTACACTGAGGACAAGCGGGGCTCTGTACACTGAGGGCAAGCAGGGCTCTGTACACTGAGGACCAGCGGGGCTCTGTACACTGAGGACAAGCCGGGCTCTGTACACTGAGGACAAGCAGGGCTTTGTACACTGAGGACAAGCGGGACTCTGTACACTGGGGACAAGCAGGGCTGTGTACACTGGGGACAAGCAGGGCTGTGTACACTGAGGACAAGCAGGGCTCTGTACACTGAGGACAAGCAGGGCTCTGTACACTGAGGACAAGCAGGGCTCTGTACACTGAAGACAAGCAGGGCTCTGTACACTGAGGACAAGCAGGGCTCTGTACACTGAGGACAAGCAGGGCTCTGTACACAGAGGACATGCAGGGCTCTGTACACCGAGGACAAGCAGGGCTCTGTACACCGAGGACAAGCAGGGCTCTGTACACTGAGGACAAGCGGGGCTCTGTACACTGGGGACAAGCGGGGCTCTGTACACTGAGGACAAGCGGGGCTTTCTACACTGAGGACAAGCAGGGCTCTACACTGAGGACAAGCAGGGCTCTGTACACTGATGACAAGCGGGGCACTGTACACTGAGGACAAGCGGGGCTCTGTACACTGAGGACAAGCAAGGCTCTGTACACTGAGGACAAGCGGGGCTCTGTACACTGAGGACAAGCGGGGCTCTGTACATTGAGGACAAGCGGGGCTCTGTACACTGAGGACAAGCGGGGCTCTGTACACTGAGGACAAGCGGGGCTCTGTACACTGAGGACCAGCGGGGCTTTGTACACTGAGGACAAGCGGGGCTCTGTACACTGAGGACAAGCAGAGCTCTGTACACTGAGGACAAGCGGGGCTCTGTGCACTGAGGACAAGCGGGGCTCTGTACACTGAGGGCAAGCAGGGCTCTGTACACTGAGGACAAGCAGGGCTCTGTACACTGAGGACAAGCAGGGCTCTGTACACTGAGGACAAGCTGGGCTGTGTACACTGGGGACAAGCAGGGCTGTGTACACTGAGGACAAGCAGGGCTCTGTACACTGAGGACAAGCAGGGCTCTGTACACTGAGGACAAGCGGGGCTCTGTACGCTGAAGACAAGCAGGGCTCTGTACACTGAGGACAAGCAGGGCTCTGTACACTGAGGACAAGCGGGGCTCTGTACGCTGAAGACAAGCAGGACTCTGTACACTGAGGACAAACAGGGCTCTGTGCACTGAGGACAAGCAGGGCTCTGTACACTGAGGACAAGCAAGGCTCTGTGCACTGAGGGCAAGCGAGGCTCTGTGCACTGAGGGCAAGCGAGGCTCTGTGCACTGAGGGCAAGCGAGGCTCTGTGCACTGAGGGCAAGCGAGGCTCTGTGCACTGAGGGCAAGCGAGGCTCTGTGCACTGAGGGCAAGCAAGGCTCTGTACACTGAGGACAAGCAGGGCTCTGTACACTGAGGACATGCAGGGCTCTGTACACCGAGGACAAGCAGGGCTCTGTACACCGAGGACAAGCAGGGCTCTGTACACTGAGGACAAGCGGGGCTCTGTACACTGGGGACAAGCGGGGCTCTGTACACTGAGGACAAGCGGGGCTTTCTACACTGAGGACAAGCAGGGCTCTACACTGAGGACAAGCGGGGCTCTGTACACTGAGGACAAGCGGGGCTCTGTACACTGAGGACAAGCGGGGCTCTGTACACTGAGGACAAGCGGGGCTCTGTACACTGAGGACAAGCGGGGCTCTGTACACTGAGGACAAGCGGGGCTCTGTACACTGAGGACAAGCGGGGCTCTGTACACTGAGGACAAGCGGGGCTCTGTACACTGAGGACAAGCGGGGCTCTGTACACTGAGGACAAGCGGGGCTCTGTACACTGAGGGCAAGCAGGGCTCTGTACACTGAGGACCAGCGGGGCTCTGTACACTGAGGACAAGCCGGGCTCTGTACACTGAGGACAAGCGGGGCTCTGTACACTGAGGACAAGCAGGGCTCTGTACACTGGGGACAAGCAGGGCTGTGTACACTGAGGACAAGCAGGGCTCTGTACACTGAGGACAAGCAGGGCTCTGTACACTGAGGACAAGCAGGGCTCTGTACACTGAGGACAAGCAGGGCTCTGTACACTGAGGACAAGCAGGGCTCTGTACACTGAGGACAAGCAGGGCTGTGTACACTGAGGACAAGCAGGGCTCTGTACACTGAGGACAAGCAGGGCTCTGTACACTGAGGACAAGCAGGGCTCTGTACACTGAGGACAAGCAGGGCTCTGTACACTGAGGACAAGCAGGGCTCTGTACACTGAGGACAAGCAGGGCTCTGTACACAGAGGACATGCAGGGCTCTGTACACCGAGGACAAGCAGGGCTCTGTACACCGAGGACAAGCAGGGCTCTGTACACTGAGGACAAGCAGGGCTCTGTACACTGGGGACAAGCGGGGCTCTGTACACTGAGGACAAGCGGGGCTTTCTACACTGAGGACAAGCAGGGCTCTACACTGAGGACAAGCAGGGCTCTGTACACTGAGGACAAGCGGGGCACTGTACACTGAGGACAAGCGGGGCTCTGTACACTGAGGACAAGCAAGGCTCTGTACACTGAGGACAAGCGGGGCTCTGTACACTGAGGACAAGCGGGGCTCTGTACATTGAGGACAAGCGGGGCTCTGTACACTGAGGACAAGCGGGGCTCTGTACACTGAGGACAAGCGGGGCTCTGTACACTGAGGACCAGCGGGGCTTTGTACACTGAGGACAAGCGGGGCTCTGTACACTGAGGACAAGCGGGGCTCTGTACACTGAGGACCAGCGGGGCTTTGTACACTGAGGACAAGCGGGGCTCTGTACACTGAGGACAAGCAGAGCTCTGTACACTGAGGACAAGCGGGGCTCTGTGCACTGAGGACAAGCGGGGCTCTGTACACTGAGGGCAAGCAGGGCTCTGTACACTGAGGACAAGCAGGGCTCTGTACACTGAGGACAAGCAGGGCTCTGTACACTGAGGACAAGCTGGGCTCTGTACACTGAGGACAAGCAGGGCTCTGTACACTGAGGACAAGCGGGACTCTGTACACTGGGGACAAGCAGGGCTGTGTACACTGGGGACAAGCAGGGCTGTGTACACTGAGGACAAGCAGGGCTCTGTACACTGAGGACAAGCAGGGCTCTGTACACTGAGGACAAGCGGGGCTCTGTACGCTGAAGACAAGCAGGACTCTGTACACTGAGGACAAACAGGGCTCTGTGCACTGAGGACAAGCAGGGCTCTGTACACTGAGGACATGCAAGGCTCTGTGCACTGAGGGCAAGCGAGGCTCTGTGCACTGAGGGCAAGCGAGGCTCTGTGCACTGAGGGCAAGCGAGGCTCTGTGCACTGAGGGCAAGCGAGGCTCTGTGCACTGAGGGCAAGCAAGGCTCTGTACACTGAGGACAATCATGGCTCTGTACACTGAGGAGAAGCAGGGCTCTGTACACTGAGGGCAAGCAGGGCTCTGAACACTGAGGACAAGCGGGGCTTTGTACACTGAGGACAAGCGGGGCTTTGTACACTGAGGACAAGCGGGGCTCTGTACATTGAGGACAAGCGGGGCTCTGTACACTGAGGACAAGCAGGGCTCTGTGCACTGAGGGCAAGCAAGGCTCTGTACACTGAGGACAAGCAGGGCTCTGTACACTGAGGACAAGCGGGGCTCTGTGCACTGAGGACAAGCAAGGCTCTGTGCACTGAGGACAAGCGGGGCTCTGTACACTGACTGAGGAGAAGCAGGGCTCTGTACACTGAGGACAAGCGGGGCTCTGTACACTGACTGAGGACAAGCAGTGCCAGATATCAAGACCAATAGGATTGGTTAGTAGCCACATTGTATGAACGATAGGACCTGTTATTTGCAAGACTGCAGGACCAATGGGATGTATTATCAAGCGCAGGACAGAGTAGTCAGCCATGTTACTGTCAGTCTATATTTTATTTACAGATGTCATCTGAGTTTGGAAAATATTACAATTTCTATTCATTCTCTATTTGGTCACTAAAGGGAAAGTGATATTGAGCCCACAAGAAAACAGCGCCTCCGAAGGTCAAAGGTATTATTGCAAATAGCTGAACAATAAGTTTTACACTACCTCTAAAAATGCCCTTCAGCAAAATTCTTCTGTTGAGCTGGATGGGGTCTACTAGCAAGGTTACCCGCCTAGAGAGGTGTAGAGTCGGAGGTGGGCTTGGCAGGACCCCAGTAACCAATCATATATTCATGGCTTTATGTTGGCTCTGTCCTCTCATCTACAATCCCATTGACGAGACCATGTGGCCTCATTACATTATATATATATATATATATATATATATATATATATATATATATATATCACAGATCTCACATGGGGTTATCACCCAGCTCTCCCCCACAACCGGTAAATCTATAGTAATAAATAATACATAAGAAAACAGTAGCCTTAAATAGATGTGCAAATCAAATACAATCTTTATTACATATTCACATATAATACATGAAAGGTAAATATGCCTATAGATCCCTGGAGAGCAGAATTAATCTACATGTAAAACTACAACTCCCAGCATTCCCCAACAGCCCTCCCCAAACTATGGCTCTATAGCAAAGTTTTCCAAACAGTGTGCCTCCAGCTGTTGCAAAACTACAACTCCCTGCATGCCCCAACAGTCCTCTATAGTTGTTTCAAAAACTACAATTCCCAGCATGCCCTGACATTCCTCCCCCAAACTGTGGCTCTATAGCAGTGTTCACCCAATCAGGGTGCCTCCAGTTGTTGCAAAACTACAACTGCCAGCATGCCCGTTCTGGGAGTTGTAGTTTTGCAACAGCTGGAGGCACCCTGGGAAACAGTTTCCTATAGCTGTTCCAAAACTACAACTCCCAGCATGCCCCGACAGCCCTCCCCAAACTATGGCTCTATAGCAGTGTTTTTCAAACAGAAACAGTGTGCCTCCAGCTGTTGCAAAACTACAACTCCCAGCATGCCCAGACAGCCCACCCCAAACTATGGCTCTATAGCAGTGTTTTTCAAACAGAAACAGAGTGCCTCCAGCTGTTGCAAAACTACAACTCCCAGCATGCCCAGACAGCCCACCCCAAACTATGGCTCTATAGCAGTGTTTTTCAAACAGAAACAGTGTGCCTCCAGCTGTTGCAAAACTACAACTCCCAGCATGCCCAGACAGCCCACCCCAAACTATGGCTCTATAGCAGTGTTTTCCAAACAGTGTGCCTCCAGCTGTTCTAAAACTAAATCTCCCAGCATGCTTGGACAGCCCTCCCCAAACTATGGCTCTAAATCAGTTTTCCAAACAGTGTGCCTCCAGCTGTTCCAAAACTAAAACACCCATCATGCCCGGACAGCCCTCCCCAAACTATGGCTCTAAATCAGTGATTTCCAAACAGTGTGCCTCCAGCTGTTTCAAAACTAAAACTCCCAGCATGCCCCTACGGCCCTCCCCAAATTATGGTTCTATAGCAGTGTTTTTCAAACAGAAGCTGTGTGCCTCCAGCTGTTGCAATATTACAACTCCCAGCATGCCCAGACAGCCCTCCCCAAACGATGGCTCTAAAGCAGTGTTTTCCAAACAGTGTGCCTCCAGCTGTTCCAAAACTAAAACCCCCAGCATGCCCGGACAGCCCTCCCCAAACTATGGCTCTATGGCAGTGTTTTCCAAACAGTGTGCCTCCAGCTAATGCAAAACTACAACTCCCAGCATGCCCGGACAGCTCTCCCCAAACAATGGCTCTAAAGCAGTGTTTTCCAAACAGTGTGCCTCCAGCTGTTCCAAAACTAAAACTCCCAGCATGCCCGGACAGCCCTCCCCAAACTCTATAGCAGTGTTTTCCAAACAGTGGGCCTCCAGCTAATGCAAAACTACAACTCCCAGCATGTCCGGACAGCCTTTGGCTGTCCGGGCATGCTGGGAGTTGTAGTTTTGCAACAGCTGGAGACACACTGTTTGGAAAACCCTGCTCTATAGCTGTTCTAAAACTACAATTCCTAGCATGCAGATCCCCTGTTAAGGTCCTCTGGATAAATTGAGTAAGGCAATGTCTGCATGGGTGAATACCGCAATTTTGCACAAATTGCAAGGGAATTGCAGAATTTCGCCAAAATTGTGGCTGAATTACTGGCGGAATTTAGTGTATAATGGGATTCAAATCTGCAAAAGTTAAAGATTTAAAGTGCGGAATTTCCACCGTGAATCGTGAACATAGCCTAACAATCAATACTGGCTGCCGTATTGGCTGTCACCTAACTTTTCCAATAAAAAGAGATATTACTGATAGACCTCTGCAAATAATTTATACAAGGGGGGGGGGGGGGGCGCGTATATCGAAATGGTTCGGAAAACTCTTTCATGTCTGATTTTTATGCAATATTCCTCATTAAAAGATTCAGGAACACATAGAGAGAAAAAAAAAAGAGGAAAAACGTAAAATCTTGTCCTGACGGCGCCTAATAAAAAAAACGGCAGAAGAAACCATTCCCCCCCCCCCTCCCCCCCCAAATACGCCTGAAAACTAGGAATATATTTTGTATTGGAGCGGCAGACATAAAATGTTATTTAATTTCATTCACTTTTACGGTGCTACGGGCGAAAAAGGAAAGAGGGGGGGTAGAAAAAAAAACGAAATATTGTCAGCGCTGGGAGTGATGAGTCTACCGGAGCGCCAATCCGGCTTTGATCTCTATTCACTGGGCGCCTGGTTTCATGTAAAATGGATGAAATACATTAAACAATGTGATTTGGCGGCGGCGTTCACACACAGACGCGCTCTCGTAGGTGCTCATGTGAATGGAGGGGGGGGGGGGGGAGCCGTATCCAGGCCTGCCGTACACTCTCTAGTAGAATGTTCCCGTAATGGGTTAATTGATACGGGAGACAGACGGATTGGACAAGAGCGTAAACCATTCACTTCCTGCGCGCTCTCGGTCTGTCGCTCCATTCTGCTTTTGAAATCTGGTCCCTATTAATACGAGTACAATGTATCGCAGGGTATCATTACACTCATTGTATTACTATGTATAGTATGGAGGACGTCTCACATCCAGCGTTAACTACTACTCACTTACATTAAACTAGATATGCAAGCAGCAGCCCTTGGGAGGGGGGGGGGGGGGGGTTGGCGGTATTTCTGCGGGTGACTGCCACCTCTGCCCCCTACTTATAGCTGCACCCCTGACTACAAATAATGCATGTAGGAGTGTTACACTATTCCTGAGGTGCACCAGTAGCATGTGTTTGCTGGAAACAGGACACAAGGAATTGACTGTTTTTGGACCTGAGGAAGTGCGCAAGTGAGCATCGAAACGCGCTGCACATTTTTATATATATATATATATATATATATATATGCCAAATAAATGTTCGTTGCTACTGTGGTGGCTAAAGAATCGTTTTGGGAGAAATATACTCATTCAAGACTGATTTTTGTTCCCCTCTATTTTAGAGGTGGGCGGTATGACCAAATATGTGTATCGTGGTATTTTTGTAACTTATGGCTGTTCTACGGTATATAATGGTATTTCTTTCACCGCCACCCCCACCCCCCAAATCATGTGACCCACGAGCGCTGTTCTGCTCCCCCCCCCCACCAAATCATGTGACCCGCGAGCGCTGTTCTGCTCCCCCCCCCCCCCTCCGTCAAATCATGTTACTCACCAGCGCTGTTCTGCTCCCCCCAATTAATTATCAGCCCAGCGGGGTACTACTCACATCTGTCACCTGCAAGCACTGCCCTCCTCCTCTTTGTTGGGGGCCGCCGGCAATGGAACTCTATACTGTACGCCAGTGGTCTCCAACTTGCGGACCTCCAGATGTTGCAAAACTACAACTCCCAGCATGCCCGGACAGCCAACGGCTGTCCGGGCATGCTGGGTGTTGTAGTTTAGCAACATCTGGAGGTCCGCAGGTTGTAGACCACTGCTGTAAGCTGTATCCCTATGCCCGTGCTGCTATAGATAAAGAAAATAAACTTTAACTTACCTATGTCGGCCTTACGCTGTTCCTTCGGACTGGAACGTCGGACAGCCGTCAGCCTATCATCGGCCGGAGTGATGTCCCGCCCCGGCCAGTGATAGGTTAAACGCATAGCCAACCAGTAAGTTAAAGTTAATTTTGTTTATCTTTTGCAGCCCGGGCATAGGGATGCAGCGTACAGCAGTGGTCACAAACCTGCGGACCTCCAGCTGTTGCAAAACTACAACTCCCAGCATACGGGCATGCTGGGAGTTGTAGTTTTGCAACTTCTGGAGGTCCGCAGGTTGAAGACCACTGGGGTACAGTATAGAGTTCCATCGCCGGCGGCCCCCAACAAAGAGGAGGAGGGCAGTGCTTGCGGGCCGCTGGGCTGATAGTTAATTGGGGGGAGCAGAACAGCACTGGCGAGTCACATGATTTGGTGGGGGGAGGGGGGGGGAAGCAGAACAGCGCTGGCGAGTCACATGATTTGGTGGGGGGAGGGGGGGAGCAGAACAGCGCTGGCGGGTCACATATGAGAAGTTCCCCGATATGGGGACAGCGCAGCACTGGGCTGATAATTCATTCCCAAGGGGGAGGGGCCCAGCCGGTATTGCGGTATGGGAAAAATTCATATAGTGCAGCCCAAAAATTTCGTTACTCGGTATGAACCGGTATACCGCTCAGCCCTACTCTATTTACACAAATTCCCTTCCGCACCCTATGGTATGTGGATCTCCATACTACACCTACGCTCTTCATAGAGTTGCGCTTTTTTTTTTTTTTTATAAGGATGTGACGTAGGTAACTGGGTAATTGCCCCGTTCCCTACGTCACTTCTGTGACCTTTTACCCCAACTCCTCCCCTGTATTTCCTGCCTCTTTGGCGTTTTTTTTTAGTATATAAATACTATGTATGTTTGACGTCTATAGACTTGCATTGAGGGGGGGCGGGGTGTGACTTCATGAGGGGGCGGGGCTATGATGTCACGAGCTCCCGACTCCAGTGTTCGGGACAGTTTGTTCCAAACGCTGAGCTGTGGAGTACCCCTTTAAAGTATTGCAGTAACTCTTTGAGGGTAGAGAACCAGGGGCCTCTTCAACTCTGCTCTTTGCCAGGGTTCCAGGCTTCACCACAGCAGCACAGAGGATACACAGCAAATACAGGGGTCCCTCCACATACGATGGGAATCCGCTCCAAATGGACCATCGTTTGTTGAAACCATTGAGGGATCCGTGCAATGTAAAGTATAGGACAGTGGTCTTCAACCTGCGGACCTCCAGATGTTGCAAAACTACAACACCCAGCATGCCCGGACAGCCAACGGCTGTCCGGGCATGCTGGGAGTTGTAGTTTTGCAACATCTGGAGGTCCGCAGGTTGAAGACCACTGGTATTGGAAGTTGTACTCACCTGTCCCCGCCGCTCCAGACCGTCACCGCTCGTCACCGCTGCCCTGGATGTCGCCTTCCATCGCTGTCGCCGCGTCCCCGAAGCTCTGCTTCCCCGGCATCCGCGCGCTCCGTCGCCGCCATCACGTTGCTACGCACGCCGCTCCTATTGGATGACAGGACGGCGTGCGCAGCGACGTGATGATGACGATGGAGAGCGCCGACGATGCAGGGGATCCCGAAGAGGACGCGCCGGAGCCCCGAGGACAGGTAAGTGATCGTCAGTGGAGCACATGGGGCACCGTAAACGGCTATCCAGTGGTAGCTGAAGCAGTCTGCGCTGCCGGATAGCCGTTTATGCGATGGCCCCGACATACAAAAGCATCGTATGTTGATGCTGCCTTCAACATGCGATGGACTCTGAGAGTGATCGTATGTTGAAATGATCGTATGTCGGGGCCATGGTAGGTCGGGGGGTCACTGTGAAGGTCGGCCTGTTAAACTGAATAGGACACATACACAATCCGATTTTGTCAGGAGGGTCCTCTGACAATAAGCTGATCAAAGTATATTCCTCTGCTGTGACTTGTGGTTATCCAGTGAAAAGTGTTTATTCCTCCTGCAGCTCCCCTACAGGCCAAATTTAGTATTAAACAGCGATCATTAAAAAAAGTCAACATGTTATCCATATAATGCCATGAATGTAACCGATTTCGGCTGTATTGACTTAAAGGGGTACTCCGATGGAAAACTTTATTTTTTTTTTTTTTATCAACTGGTGCCAGAAAGTTAAACAGATTTGTAAATTACTTCTATTAAAAAATCTTAATCCTTCCTGTACTTATTAGCTGCTGAATACTACAGAGGAAATTCTTTTATTTTTGGAACACAGAGCTCTCTGCTGACATCACGAGCACAGTGCTCTCTGCTGACATCTCAGTCCGTTTTAGGAACTGTCCAGAGCAGCATATGTTTTCTATGGGGATTTTCTCCTACTCTGGACAGTTCTTTAAATGGACAGAGATGTCAGCAGAGAGCACTGTGGTCATGATGTCAGCAGAGAGCTCTGTGTTCCAAAGAGATGTCAGCAGAGAGCACTGTGCTAGTGATGTCAGCAGAGAGCTCTGTGTTCCAAAAAGCAAATAATTTATTTCCTCTGTAGTATACAGCAGCTAATAAGTACTAGAAGGATTAAGATTTTTTTAATAGAAGTAATTTACAAATCTGTTTAACCCCCCGCGATCTCAAACTTATCCCCTACCCATAGGATAGGGGATATGTTTTTCACCACTGGACTACCCCTTTAACTTCAGAAGCTTATAAGCACTGAAAGGATTAAGATTTTTTAATAGAAGTAATTTACAAATCTGTTTAACTTTCTGGCACCAGTTGATTGAAAAAAAATTAAATAAAAAAGTTTTCCACCGGAGTACCCCTTTAATGCGCTCTTCATGCTATTTGAACACAGTTTTCTTACTATTACCGCAACGTGTGAATACAGCCATACAACGAAAACCAAAATGTTCTTACTGTCGGCCTTTTTGACCGTGAAATCCCAAAGAAGACGCGTAACTAGTCCTATAAGGTATAAAGAGACTCGTGCGGCAGCGTTAACCCGCATAATACTGTGACTGAGCTATATGGCGGTCAGGGAAGATACAGCTGTAGTTACCTAGCAACCAAAATGCTGGACTCCATAGAGTAACTCAAGTGAAAGAGAGGTGACGGATAAATATATGGGCGGTAAAGGGAAGAAGTTAACTCTCTGCGTCTCTCACAATGCACCACAACCGGAACAAGCTTAAAGGGGTATTCCAGGCAAAAACTTTTTTATACATATATATCAACTGGCTCCAGAAAGTTAAACAGATTTGTAAATTACTTCTATTAAAAAATCTTAATCCTTTCAGTACTTATCAGCTTCTGAAGTTAAAGGGGTAGTCCAGTGGTGAAAAACTTATCCCCTATCCTATGGGTAGGGGATAAGTTTGAGATCGCGGGGGGTCCGACCGCTGGGGCCCCCTGCGATCTCTCTGTACGGGGCCCCGGCTCGCTGGCCAGATAGCGGGTGTCGACCTCCGCACGAAGCGGCGGCCGACACGCCCCCTCAATACATCTCTATGGCAGAGCCAGAGATTGACGAAGGCAGCGCTCCGGCTCTGCCATAGAGTTGTATTGAGGGGGCGTGACGGCCGCCGCTTCGTGCAGAGGTCAACACGCCCCCTTCAGACGGGCTGTCGGGGCTCCGTACAGGAGATCGCAGGGGGCCCCAGCGGTCTGACCCCCCGCGATCTCAAACTTATCCCCTATCCTTAGGATAGGGGATAAGTTGTTCACCACTGGGTTCACCACTGGACTACTCCTTTAAGGTTGTTCTTTTCTGTCTAAGTGCTCTCTGATGACACCTGTCTCGGGAAACACCCAGTTTAGAAGAGGTTTGCTATGGGGATTTGCTTCTAAACTGGGCCTTTCCCGAGACAGGTGTCATCAGAGAGGACTTAGACAATAAAGAACAACCTTAACTTCAGAAGCTCATAAGTACTGAAAGGATTAAGATTTTTTAATAGAAGTAATTTACAAATCTCTTTAACTTTCTGGAGCCAGGTGATATATATAAAAAAAAGTTTTTTTCCTGGAATAACCCCTTTAATGCAGATACTAAACAGCAGGGGGCAGCAGGGAGTTTATGAAAGCAGCAGAAGTCGGATTGCAGCTCTGGCTGTGAATGGAGATGGAGTCAGGATAAGGTTTTGCAGAGTTTTTCACCATCAGACGCAGATGTGGGGAAAGGTAACTACATAATCTCTGATCCTGGGCTACAGCGCCAGCGGCAAGAGTAAAAAAAAAAGCATTCACGGATGAGGTTTTCTTCGTAGGGCTCCACTTTAGGTCATTGCTCAGCTTAGTCTTATTTTCACCTGAGCTCAGAAGAGTTGTTGGAGCATAAAGGATGCTGAGCGCAGGGTAAACGGCGCCGCTTCATCTGCAATGATCCAGTGATGGCGGAAAAAACGTGAGAACGCAGCAGAGCAAAGAAACCCCATGTGCTACCATCGTGCTCTCTCCTCATCATCCTCCTCCTCCAGATGCCACCATAAGAGGAGGCACTCAGCAATGCACGGGCTGGAAATCTATACACAAATAAAATAAGTATTAAACACCTCATTATTTCTAAAGGCGCTACTGACATGACAACTAGAGATGAGCGAACTTACAGTAAATTCGATTCGTCACGAACTTCTCGGCTCGGCAGTTGATGGCTTTATCCTGCATAAATTAGTTCAGCTTTCAGGTGCTCCGGTGGGCTGGAAAAGGTGGATACAGTCCTAGGAGACTCTTTCCTAGGACTGTATCCACCTTTTCCAGCCCACCGGAGCACCTGAAGGCTGAACTAATTTATGCAGGATATGTCATCAACTGCCGAGCCGAGAAGTTTGTGACGAATCGAATTTACTGTAAGTTCGCTCATCTCTAATGACAACCTAAGTAATCCATATGAAAGAAAAGGAATGTCCAGCGCCAACTCGTGGAAAAGGAACTTCTTTATTCAGTTGCCATGGGAAACAACAGGGACTCAAGTAACGTGATGCGTTTCGGCCTGCCAGCCACAGTCCCCATAACTCTGCCAGCCATAGTCTCCATAACACTGCCAGCCATAGTCTCCATAACACAACCAGCCATAGTCTCCATAACTCTGCCAGCCATAGTCTCCATAACACTGCCAGCCATAGTCTCCATAACACTGCCAGCCACAGTCCCCATAACTCTGCCAGCCATAGTCTCCATAACACAACCAGCCATAGTCTCCATAACTCTGCCAGCCATAGTCTCCATAACACTGCCAGCCATAGTCTCCATAACACTGCCAGCCACAGTCCCCATAACTCTGCCAGCCATAGTCTCCATAACACTGCCAGCCACAGTCCCCATAACACTGCCAGCCACAGTCCCCATAACTCTGCCAGCCACAGCCCCATAACACTGCCAGCCACAGTCCCCATAACTCTGCCAGCCACAGTCCCCATAACTCTGCCAGCCATAGTCTCCATAACACTGCCAGCCACAGTCCCCATAACTCTGCCAGCCACAGTCCCCATAACTCTGCCAGCCATAGTCTCCATAACACTGCCAGCCATAGTCTCCATAACACTGCCAGCCACAGTCCCCATAACTCTGCCAGCCATAGTCTCCATAACACTGCAAGCCACAGTCCCCATAACTCTGCCAGCCATAGTCTCCATAACACTGCCAGCCACAGTCCCCATAACTCTGCCAGCCATAGTCTCCATAACACTGCCAGCCACAGTCCCCATAACTCTGCCAGCCATAGTCTCCATAACACTGCCAGCCACAGTCCCCATAACTCTGCCAGCCATAGTCTCCATAACACTGCCAGCCACAGTCCCCATAACTCTGCCAGCCATAGTCTCCATAACACTGCCAGCCACAGTCCCCATAACTCTGCCAGCCATAGTCTCCATAACACTGCCAGCCACAGTCCCCATAACACTGCCAGCCACAGTCTCCATAACACTGCCAGCCACAGTCCCCATAACTCTGCCAGCCATAGTCTCCATAACACTGCCAGCCACAGTCCCCATAACACTGCCAGCCACAGTCTCCATAACACTGCCAGCCACAGTCCCCATAACTCTGCCAGCCATAGTCTCCATAACACTGCCAGCCACAGTCCCCATAACTCTGCCAGCCATAGTCTCCATAACACTGCCAGCCACAGTCCCCATAACTCTGCCAGCCATAGTCTCCATAACACTGCCAGCCATAGTCTCCATAACACTGCCAGCCACAGTCCCCATAACTCTGCCAGCCATAGTCTCCATAACACTGCCAGCCACAGTCCCCATAACTCTGCCAGCCATAGTCTCCATAACACTGCCAGCCACAGTCCCCATAACTCTGCCAGCCATAGTCTCCATAACACTGCCAG
Organism: Hyla sarda; assembly: GCF_029499605.1. Taxonomy (NCBI): domain Eukaryota; kingdom Metazoa; phylum Chordata; class Amphibia; order Anura; family Hylidae; genus Hyla; species Hyla sarda. The sequence continues at coordinate 172,193,178 of NC_079197.1, read as the reverse complement.
CCACAGTCCCCATAACACTGCCAGCCACAGTCTCCATAACACTGCCAGCCACAGTCCCCATAACTCTGCCAGCCATAGTCTCCATAACACTGCCAGCCACAGTCCCCATAACTCTGCCAGCCATAGTCTCCATAACACTGCCAGCCACAGTCCCCATAAATCTGCCAGCCATAGTCTCCATAACACTGCCAGCCATAGTCTCCATACACATGTTCACCCAAAGCAAAATGGATCAACAGCAACCACTCAAAATATATTAAATATTCTAATTTAACTTCATTTAGAATTGATATGTAGAAACAACTATATATATAGCAGGTATGTAGAAGAAAGCCCAGAACCAAAGTCTCCTATATATCTCTGCAAATCACAGGTCACTTCCAACATAAATGAGATGAAGTGCACAATGTCCACCATAAATAAAGAAGATATAAATACACCGATCATATAGGACCAATCTTCATAAATAAAGTATAGAATCTATTCCACAGTGGGGCCCATCAGCCATATTATTAGTCCAAAAATCCTACATATGCAATGAAAAGGATGGCCAACATGTTTCTAGGCCTCACTCATATTATGGACAAGGAACATGCTGAACACCGAACGCACGTTTTCATCTCTTCCTCAGGGGGCTACACTGAGGAAGACACAAATGACATGTCTGCTACCCCCATAACAATGTGTAAACAGGCCCGTCGCTACAGGACAGGCAAACCAAGCAATTGCTTGGGGCCCCGAGCAGAGCCAGTGCTTGCCCATCTTGTAGCAACGGGGCAATTCCCCCCATCACTATTAAGTACATCCCTGTGTCCCGAAAGATGTTTTCGGGACACAGGGATGCCCCCGTTAACTCTCTGTGGCCCCGCGTTAAGTTTAACAATGCAGGGGGCCGCCGGGAGATTGATGTCCCGTGCCTGCGCCCATAGCAACGGAGGCGCGGAGGAGCAGAACATGGAGGAGGAGGTAAGTGACCGGCGGGACGTCATCTTCAGTGTTCCGAACACCGCTTCTCCGGTCCCGGGAACTAATGCTATGGCCGGACCGGAGGAGCGGTGGTCAGAGCACTAAAGTGTACACAGGCATACAGCCTCCAGCCATACACTGTATATGGCTGGAGGCTGTATGTCTGTGGGGAACTGTACTGCACCTAATGTGGGGGAACATACTGCACCTAATGTGGGGGAAACACTGCCTGCCTAATGTGGGGGGAACACTGCCTGCCTAATGTGGGGGAACATACTGCACCTAATGTGGGGGAACACTGCTGCACCTAATGTGGGGGAACATACTGCACCTAATGTGGGGGAAACACTGCCTGCCTAATGTGGGGGGAACACTGCCTGCCTAATGTGGGGGAACACTTGCTGCACCTAATGTGGGGGAACACTGCTGCACCTAATGTGGGGGAAATCGGCTACACCTAATGTGGGGGCCTCGTATCTACGTTCACTCACGTCGCGCTCCCAGAATTTAAGGGCCGGCGTTACTACGTCCTGAGGCTGGCCCTAGAGCGTAACGTGCGTGAACATCAAGGGGGGGGGGCTCCATGTCTATTTTGCTTGGGGTCCCCAAATTCCTTCAAACGGCCTTGTGTGTAAACCAGTGGTGTTCAAACTGTGGCCCTCCAGATGTTGCAAAACTACAATTCCCAGCATCCGGGCATTGTTGTAGTTTTGCAATATCTGGAGGGCCCAACTGGCCGCTGGTGTAAACGGATAAGATGTTGAAACTATTGATATTATTACTATTGGTAGAAGTAATAGGGGGGGCAGTAGTGAGCAGGTAGGTAGGTAGCCCCCTTCATTCCTGAAGTAGGATCCGCTGATTTATAGTTTTCTGTATATGTAATTCAGGGGGTCGTATACCTTCCCCAGTACAGGGGTCAGAGGTTGAGTGACCAGACCAGGAGGTGTTGCCTCTCCGCAGACTGCAGCGCAGCATGTATACACCTGCAGAACAGAACACGACATAACGGATCAGCAGCGCCATGTCATTACACGGCTGGCGGTGCCACACCTGACAGTCTGCAGTGTTACATTTCACTCATACCCAGCAGGACGGATTTTACCTCCTGACCTCCCCTGTTGCCACCTGTAGACTAATCCTGTAGAAATCTGAAGATACTCCGACTGTAAGGATCAAAGAACAGAATAAAGATTTCAGAACGTCGTGAAAATCTGTATAAATTTATCATCATATTTATCTTGAAAGATAAAATAAGAAACATCTCAAGGCTGCGAGATGTAAAGACGTTATATCTTAAAGCATAAAGTACCATACAGCGCCATTCTCACTTACCGTCCACCACTGAGCGCCATTCTATAGGCTATATATACAAAGAGTCTATGGGAAGAAGTACAGTACAAGTTACAGCTGAGTTACTTATCCTGTATTGATCCTGAGTTATATCCTGTAAATCTTTTTTGTTAAAAAAAATATAAATCATAACAAACACAAAACCAGCACAACTGTGCCATAACTGAAAACAACAACATTAAATAACATAAACCCAAACTTTACATTTCAAATAAAAGAACATAAATCCTGCCTAACCGGCCAGCCCAGTTTTCCCTAAAAAATACTAGAAACAACACTCACATACATACTCAACTTGCATTACTAAAAAAGAAACATAAAAATAGCACTATTTAGCTGTAACTCAAAAAACACCCAGACTTGGGAAAACACACACAATAAGGACTCCCACTACACACCATTATTTTAATATATATATATATATATATATGTATATATATTTATTTATTTATTTATTTATTTTTATAATAAATACCGATAATAATAATCCTATGCCACACACATGCACACACATTTCCATATCTTGACAGAAAGAAAATGAAATCTATAACTCAACTAACACCCAAATTTTGGGGAAAAAAATGAATAAAAATAAAAAACACACATACAAACAGAAAGTACAACAAGCACTCCCACTACACACATTTTTCTTTTCTCTCTCTTTTTTTTTTCTCTTTCTTTCTTCCCATAAATAACATTAATAATACCATACCATATGCACACACATATACTTATCTTAACTACATTTTACCTAATGAGACCTAGACCAAAGAAAACGAAATCCACTACGGGATACAAAAATACCAAAGAAAAATGACTACAAAAATAACAACTGGTTCGATTGCCATAATATAAAATAAACAAAAATATAACATATTATACATATAAACTATATACACTGTATACACCTAAATACACAGAAAACACACCTACAAATACAATAAAACAACCTACACTAAACTGTTCCTTGACCCACACCACCCGCCCTCCTCTACATGGGTCAGAGTCCATACAGTTCATAGTCCTCGATGTCCAGTCGATAACGGACCCATGCCAGGTCCACCAAAACAAACAACCACCACCACCCACAAATATACCCTCCCAACCTAAAACTCCTCCCAACCAACTTTATCATTATCAGCATTATAATATACATAAACAAACAATACAACCCACTTTAGGCCCAAGTTCGGTGCCTGTAAGCCCTTCATAACCTTAACATATGAAAACAAAACAAAAAGCTATGGTGCACATGCATTAGCCCACCACCAGGAAGAATGATGGCAATCCTGATACATACAAAATTTACATTCTTTCCCTAACTTTACCCTACCTCTCTCCCTACCATTATCCCTAAAAATAAACTCACCCTAACCCTGTCCCTACATCACTGTCCCTAACCAAAATAAGGGTACTCTACCCAAAAGGTCTAGTACCTAGGGCACATCAAAACAAAACCCTCTCCATAGGAGAGAAGCCCTACTGGTACCAACACTGCCATACTCCAAAGACCTGATCTTCCCGAGGTCACCGGTGATGTTCCTACAGGCCTCCACCTCGGAGAGGACTTTCCGCTGTGTAGATACTAAACACTGTGCATTCCACGTGTAGTACATAAGCACTAAACTGACTTAGAATAAAGTGCCCCGATCACGGACACCCAGGTTCCTGAAAGCCCCACTCCCGATAGGTAAGGCCGGCAAGTTGACTCCAGCCGATGGAAGCGCCCACCCTGTTGTAAACCCCTATATTAAAGGGACAATGAAGCAGGAAAGGTCCATGCTTTCCAGCATGTCCCCGCACTCTTCTCGAGGACATCCCCGGTCATCAGATCTCCTACACTTCAAATTGTTCCTCACATATAGCTTCCCCTGAAAGCAGTACCAGGCCAAGTCCCAAAACTTCTGGGGGATCCTTTTCATGTTTAAAAGATACAACCCCACAGTCCCTGAGCGCCAGAGGCTTCTGGAAGTGGGTCAACAGAACCCGTTTGTCAAGGAACTGCCTTGACTGGGTCCTGATCTCCCACACTCCCAGACCCCACCGACGTATCGCCTTCAGAGTCGGGGTAGCGTAAGCCAGAAGATATCCATGGGGCGTACGGAGGTCCTTCACTTGCCCTCCTGTCTCCCATTCCTGGAAGAAAGGCCGAAACCATTCCCTGCAGGAGAGTACCCACGGAGGAGTCCTCTCTGACCAGAGGTTTGCAATGTTGGCTTTCAAGAAGGTGTTCGTTAAGAATAGTGTTGAGCGGCATAGGCCATATTCGAATTCGCGAATATTCGCGAATATATGGCCGAATATTCGTCATATTCGCGAATATTCGCATAATCGTAATATTCTCGTTTTATTTTCGCATATGTGAATATTCGCGTGTGCGAAAATTAACATATGCGAAAATTTGCATATACAAAAAATAGCATAAGCGAAAATTCGCGCACCAGTCTCACACAGTAGTATTAGAGCCTTCTTACACCACATAAGCTGGAAGTAGAGAGGGGGGATCACTGTGATGTGTACTGTAAAAAAAAAAAAAAAAAAAAACGAATATTCGTAATTACGAATATATAGCGCTATATTCGCGAATATTCGCGAATTCGCGAATATGCGATATTCGCGAATAAAATTCGAATTGCGAATATTCGCGAGCAACACTAGTTAAGAACACCACAGGGTTTACCATAGATAAATCCCCTAGTCTCCTCGTGCGGTACGTAACCTCCCTCTTGACTAGGTTCATCCTGTTTCCCCATAACAGTTGGAAAAACAGGCTGTAGACCCTAGTGTAGTAAGCCTCTGGCAAGATACATACACTGCCCAGATAGATAAACAAGGGGAGCAGGTACGATTTGATCAGGTGTACCCTTTCCCTGAGGGTCATAGACCAACCCTTCCACTGGTCCACCTTCTGAGTGGCATCCTGGAGCTTACCATCCCAGTTTTTGGTGGGATAATCATCCTGGCCGAATGTGATGCCCAGAATTGTTGCTGACTCTTGGGGCCCTGGAAGGGTGTCCAGGAGATCAAACGTGGGATCTCCCCCTCCCAGCCAGAGACTTTCACACTTATCCCAGTTGATCTTAGACCCGGATGCCTCCGAGTAGCATTCCACCTCTGACATCACCACAAACCACCTCCTCTCTCGAGGACACGAAAATGGTGACATCATCAGCGTACGCCACCACTCTCTGGGCAACATCCAGCTCCGCCAGACTCATCCCAACTCCCGCCAACGGCCCACAATCTACTTTCCGGACGAAGGGATCAATTGCGAACAGGTATAAAAGCGGGCTCAAAGGACAACCCTGACGGACTCCGGACACCACCTCAAAAGAGCGGCCAGACCAACCATTCACCAGTGGGAAACTCTCTGCCCCTGTATACAAGATCTTAAAGGGGTATTCCAGGCCAAAACTTTTTTTTATATATCAACTGACAGATTTGTAAATTACTTCTATTAAAAAATCTTAATCCTTCCAATAGTTATTAGCTTTTGAAGTTGAGTTGTTGTTTTCTGTCTAACTCCTCTCTGATGACTCACATCCCGGGAGCTGTGCAGTTCCTATGGGGATATTCTCCCATCATGCATAGCTCCCGGGACGTGACATCATCATTGAGAAGTTAGACAGAAAACTTCAGAAGCTAATAACTATTGGAAGGATTAAGATTTTTTAATAGAAGTAATTTACAAATCTGTTTAACTTTCCGGAGCCAGTTGAAATATATAAAAAAAGGTTTTGCCTGGACTACCCCTTTAAGCCAATTAATAAAAGTAAACAGTAAGCCATATCTCAGGAGGACGGACAAGATGTACTCGTGGTTCACCCGATCAAATGCTCTGGCCTGATCCAAGGACAGTAAGTACCCCTTCCAGAGACCTGCACTACGCCGCTCCACTGCCTCTCGGACACCGAGAACAGCACTTAAGGTGCTTCGGCCTGGAACAGAGCAGTGCTGAGCCCCCGAAAGGAGCAAGGGTGCAAATTTCACCAGCCGATTAAACATTATCTTGGCCAGAAGCTTCCTGTCCGTATTGAGAAGAGCTATGGGCCTCCAATTCTCAATACAACTCGGATCTTTACCCTTTGAGAGAAGAATCAGGGCTGACCTCCTCATTGACTTCGGCAGAGTGTCCGAGGAGAGACACTCATTGAATACCTCAGTCAAGAGGGGAGCTAAAGACTCCTTAAAGGTCCAGTACCACTCGGATATCAAGCCATCCGGACCTGGCGACTTCCTAGGGGCAAGCCCCTCGATCGCCAGTCTCACTTCCTCTTCCCTGATTTCTTCTGCCAAAACACCAAGAGAGCGGTCTACCACTGGCTCAGGAATGGTTTCAGCCAGGAAAGCCGACATCCCGTCTCGATCTAGATCCTTCCTTCCCAAGAGATGTGAGTAGAAGGATCTGACGACCTCCAAGATCCCTGATCTGGACCGATTCAGAGATCCCGTACTATCAATCAGTCCTGAAATGACTTTACTACTCACTGACATCTTACAGTTTCTGTAAGGGTCGGGCGAGCGGTACTTCACGAAATCCTTCTCAAAAACCAAAGATGCGTGCCTATCGTACTGACACCTCATCAGCAAGGATTTCACTCTGGAGATATCCTCTCGGCTACCTCCAGTCGAGACAAGAAGCTCGAGTTTCCTCCTCAGACCCTGATACTGGCGATACCTATTCAGGGACCTGAGGCTCGAGACCTGGCGAAAGAACCCCGCAACCCGCTTCTTGAATATCTCCCACCACTCTGACTTACCACTACATAGGTCCAGTAAAGGTACCTGACTCTGAAGAAAAGGACTGTCTTACCTCCGCTTCCTCCAGGAGGGACGAATTCAGCTTCCAATAACTTTTACCCATCCGGGGGGTCTCTGAAGCATTATGGGAAAACAAAATCATACAGTGATCGGAGAATTCCACCTCAACCACGGACACTGCGGAAGAGACGGCTTCCTCCTTTAAATAAAACCTGTCTATCCTAGACCTGCGACTACCTTGATGATAGGTTAGACCCACGTGGCCTGAGGGGCTCCGGATGTGGGCATCCTCTAGGCGAGCTTCCATAACTATACTATTGAGAGCTATGCTATCATAAGCCAACCGATCATTGGAGCCTCTCCTATCTTGGGATCTCATGACATTACTGAAATCCCCTCCAAAGATCACCTGTCGGCTTGTAAAAAGAAAGGGCTTAATCCTCATAAAGAGATCTTTACGGTCCCACTTGGTTTGCGGGGCGTAGATGTTAATAAGCCGGAGCTCTTGCCCCTTCATGAGGACATCTAAGATCAGGCACCTCCCCATTTCTAACTCAATAACCCGTTTGCATTCAACAGGAGCGGTAAAAAGGACCGCCACCCCACTATAGAGCTCAGTCGTAAGAGACCAGTGGGAGGGACCGCGCCTCAACTCTCTCCTGGCTTTTACCAGGGAGCCTAGATCTGACAACCTGGTCTCCTGTAAAAAGAAAATGTCGGCATCAACGCGGCCGAGAAAATCAAAGGCTGCAAATCTAGCCGTATCAGACTTTATACTGGCACAGTTAATAGATGCCAGCATCAATGGGGTGAGTGCCGCCATCATGGGTGATTGAGTTAGATGGCCCTAAACCCCTCATTTCGGTCTCTTCTTTACCCCCTCATCCCCAGATTAGGAGGCTTCTTTCTCTTTTAACCTCTTTTTGGATTCAGACTGGTCCATTTTTGAATCCCCATCTCCGCCTGGCTCTGGTTTGGCCCCATCCCCTGAGGAAACCGCCCCATCAGGACAGGGCCCAGTTCCCCCTGGAGGCTCCCCCACTTCAGGAACCCCATCCTCGACCCCCCCCCCCCCTCCAAGGAGGGGGAGGAGATGTCTTCAAGGACAGAGTACCGGTTAGACAGATCAATCAGAGGGGGGGGGGGGGGCAGGTAAGCCTCCGCTTGGGACCTGGTCCGCAGCATGGGGACTAGAGTGCTCTGACCTCTTCTTTCCCCCTTTACTGCCCTTCTTTTTTGGCCTCTCTTCACCCTCCTCATCCACACTTTCATAGTGGGAGGAATCGCAAAGAAAGGCCTTGCTGCCTTCTTCTCTACAGATTCTCCTAATTTCCTCATCCAGCACATTCTCCCCCAGGGCCTCAGCAGTTTCAGGACTAACCTCTGGAGCAGGACCAGAAGCTACCCCTGCCACATAGGAACTCTCCAGTTCCCTGCTCCTTCTCCGATTAGCCTGCCGCCTCAGCTTGGCGGGACTTTTCCTCTTCACTGACCCTGTTGCACCTTCACCCACACTCATGCCCTCCCCAGCTGAGGCAACATTATTGCTCTCCCCAGCCAAGGTGACCGTTGCCCAGGCAAAGGCGCTAGGACAACGGCTGAAAGGGTGTCCTAAGGCACCACACAGATGACACCTGATCTGCCTACAGGATTCGGCAAGATGACCTACCCCACCACACAGAGCACAGACCTGCACCGTACAGGCTGAACTAAAGTGAGTGGGGCTGCCACACCTGTGACAGACCTTGGGCTGCCCCTGGTAGAAAATTTGGATTCTGTCTCTGCCAAGAAAAGCAGCTGATGGGATGTGGGCAACAGTGCTCCCCGAACACTTCAGTTTGACCGAAAACGTCCAGACCCCAGACCAGATCCCATGTTTGCCATAGTCCTTTTTCGGCATGACCGTCACATCCCCATATCGGCTGAGCCAGTCTCGTTACGTGTCAAAACGGTCACTTTCTTGGCCAAATTCTGACGGGATATTGCCTTTATGGCAAAATCCCGCCAGCCGGGCTAGCTTTTCACAACCTCATAGTTCGACCAGAAAAGTTCCAAACCCTCTGGCCGAACGAAGCTGATGTCAAACTCTAAAGTACCGTAGGGGTGGATCAGATGTCACTTGCCCTGAATTCCATCTGGAGGAGGAGCTCAACCCCCTTACACCGAGGTGGACATGCATCTTTCACCCCTCCACACTAAACGGACCACATTCCTACGGCCACTTTCCTGCCCGGATGTCGGGAGGGACCAGACCCCCTCCCCGTTTTGTTCTCAGAAGGCGCCTAAGCCATGTCTTTCTATCCAAAAAGACAGGTCAACCTCACCCTTCCCCTCTACCTGGATTGACCTGTCTCCCCTACTTAGAGCCTCCAGGAGGCGCTGTTGCAAATGACCCCCAGAGCCAGATGGAGGTGTGGATCCCCCTGATCCCCCGGCAGTGATGCTGGCATAGCTTCTTGGAGAAGCAGCCACTACTGGGGAGGCAGTCGAACCAGAACCTGACCCAGACCCCAAACCAGGACCCTTATTCTTAACAGAAGCAGGAAAACCTCTCTCTGGCATTCCACTACCACTCCTCAACTGTATTTCACTAGCACCCCTCTCTTGCACTCCACTTGCACTTGTACGGAGAATGGAAGATGAAGCCCTAGATTCCTCAGGCTCCATAGCAGGAGAACCTTCCCAGGTGTCTGCCACACACATTGGGAGGGGTTGATGGAATCTCTGCTTCTGTGGAAGTCTCAGGAGCTCAGCAGAACACAACCTCTCTCCAGAGCTGGACTATTCTGCTGGTGAGGTCACTGTGTACATACATTACATTACTTATCCTGTACTGATCCTGAGTTATATCCTGTATTATACTCCAGAGCTGCACTCACTATTCTGCTGGTGAAGTCACTGTGTACATACATTACATTACTTATCCAGTACTGATCCTGAGTTATATCCTGCATTATACTCCAGAGTTGTACTCACTATTCTGCTGGTGAGGTCACTGTGTACATACATTACATTACTTATCCTGTACTGATCCTGAGTTTTATACTGTATTATACCCCAGAGCTGTACTCACTATGCTGCTGGGGTCACTGTGTACATAGATTACATTACTCATCCTTTTCTGATCCTGTAATATACCCCGGTCAGGGGTCCGCAGATCACAGCAGCAGGACGTGACACTTTTACTACAGAGATAGCATGCCTGGACAGCCTTCAGAAAGAGAATGTTGTCTTTCAAGAGTGAAGAAGCTGTATACAGGCCTCTCTGCTTTACACTGATCTTTTTTTATCTCTGAAAAACAACTTGTTTCTGTGTTGCAGAATTCAAAGACCCTTAACTTTTCTATTTTTCAGCTAGCATTTTTGTTTACATATTTAATTATGTGTTTATATTGTTTGGATGGAACTTTTTCCAATACTAGATGACTTTGTAAAGAATTTTTTGAAAAAATAATCTTTTTCTAGTGGCCACACTGTGGCTTCCATTATGTAAACAGAACCTAATAGTTGGTGAGCTAAGCAGGGCAGAGACTGACAAGGAGACAGAATGGTGAATGCTGCTCTGGAGTAGAATACAGAAGTGGTGTGTCAGTCGTCACGCCCCCTCCCATAGACTTGCATTGAGGGGCGTGGCTGTGATGTCATGAGGGGCAAGACCGAGCCCGGCAGCATGAAAACAGCATTCGCAAACATTTACTTCCGAACACTGGCCAGTGGAGTACCCCTTTAATGCAATGGGTAACTTTCCTTTAACAAATAAATCTACCACAAATGTGGAAGGCCCAGTCCTTGAATATTTTTCAGTTCAAACTAATACTATTCTGCAACTGGTAGTGAATATAACCTCTTGTAAGTTCAGTAGATGTAATGGGACACTTCCTGAGATGTGAAGAGTCCCTGTATTAATAGAGATCTTACCATTGACTCCCGGCAGATGAAGAAGTCTGAACCTAAACAGAGGTTCACTAAGGTTTTGTTTGGCTAAAAGGGTCCTTGACAAATGTTACCCTCTCAGACAAGCAGAAACATGAAGCTGAAGAGAAGGAAGTCACCCAGGTCAGGGCAAAGCGAGTATTGTGGGCCTGATAGATCCTCGCAGGAACCAGGCTTGTCCCCATCTGACCCAGGGTTGGCCTTGGACCGTCCATAAACCGCCCTGGTCTATAGACTGTGCCAGATACTGCAGCTTAGCCACATTAATGCAAAACCAGGTGATTATTTCTGGTGAACAACTAGTAAGTAAAGAACCAGAGTGTAGATATAGCTATACTGTATACATGTATACTATATACATCTGAGGGGATGCCATATACTATATACATCTGAGGTGATGCCCTATACTATATACATCTGAGGTGATGCCCTATACTATATACATCTGAGGTGAAGCCCTATACTATATACATCTGAGGTGATGCCCTATACTGTAGTGTCTGAGGGGATGTCCTATACTGTAGTGTCTGAGGTGATGTCCTATACTGTAGTGTCTGAGGTGATGTCCTATACTGTAGTGTCTGAGGTGATGTCCTATACTGTAGTGTCTGAGGTGATGTCCTATATTGTAGTGTCTGAGGTGATGTCCTATACTGTAGTGTCTGAGGTGATGTCCTATACTGTAGTGTCTGAGGTGATGTCCTATACTGTAGTGTCTGAGGTGATGTCCTATACAGTAGTGTCTGAGGGGATGTCCTATACTGTAGTGTCTGAGGTGATGTCCTATACTGTAGTGTCTGAGGTGATGTCCTATACTGTAGTGTCTGAGGTGATGCCCTATACTGTAGTGTCTGAGGTGATGTCCTATACTGTAGTATCTGAGGTGATGTCCTATACTGTAGTGTCTGAGGTGATGCCCCCTATACTGTAGTGTCTGAGGTGATGTCCTATACTGTAGTGTCTGAGGTGATGCCCTATACTGTAGTGTCTGAGGTGATGCCCTATACTGTATACATCTGAGGTGATGCCCTATACTATATACATCTGAGGTGATGCCCTATACTATATACATCTGAGGTGATGCCCTATACTATATACATCTGAGGTGATGCCCTATACTATATACATATGAGGTGATGCCCTATACTGTATCATCTGAGGGGATGTCCTATACTGTAGTGTCTGAGGTGATGTCCTATACTGTAGTGTCTGAGGTGATGTCCTATACTGTAGTGTCTGAGGTGATGCCCTATACTGTAGTGTCTGAGGGGATGCCCTATACTGTAGTGTCTGAGGTGATGTCCTATACTGTAGTGTCTGAGGTGATGTCCTATACTGTAGTGTCTGAGGTGATGTCCTGTACTGTAGTGTCTGAGTTGATGCCCCCTATACTGTAGTGTCTGAGGTGATGTCCTATACTGTAGTGTCTGAGGTGAAGCCCTATACTGTAGTGTCTGAGGTGATGCCCTATACTGTAGTGTCTGAGGTGAAGCCCTATACAGTAGTGTCTGAGGTGATGTCCTATACTGTAGTGTCTGAGGTGATGTCCTATACTGTAGTGTCTGAGGTGATGCCCTATACTGTAGTGTCTGAGGTGATGCCCTATACTGTAGTGTCTGAGGTGATGCCCTATACTGTAGTGTCTGAGGTGATGCCCTATACTGTAGTATCTGAGGTGATGCCCTATACTGTAGTGTCTGAGGTGATGTCCTATACTGTAGTGTCTGAGGTGATGTCCTATACTGTAGTGTCTGAGGTGATGTCCTATACTGTAGTGTCTGAGGTGATGTCCTATACTGTAGTGTCTGAGGTGATGTCCTATACTGTAGTGTCTGAGGTGATGTCCTATACTGTAGTGTCTGAGGTGATGTCCTATACTGTAGTGTCTGAGGTGATGTCCTATACTGTAGTGTCTGAGGTGATGTCCTATACTGTAGTGTCTGAGGTGATGTCCTATACTGTAGTGTCTGAGGTGATGTCCTATACTGTAGTGTCTGAGGTGATGCCCTATACTGTAGTGTCTGAGGTGATGTCCTATACTGTAGTGTCTGAGGTGATGTCCTACACTGTAGTTTCTATGGTGATGTCCTATACTGTAGTGTCTGAGGTGATGTCCTATACTGTAGTGTCTGAGGTGATGTCCTATACTGTAGTGTCTGAGGTGATACCCTATACTGTAGTGTCTGAGGTGATGTCCTATACTGTAGTGTCTGAGGTGATGCCCTATACTGTAGTGTCTGAGGTGATGCCCTATACTGTAGTGTCTGAGGTGATGTCCTATACTGTAGTGTCTGAGGTGAAGCCCTATACAGTAGTGTCTGAGGTGATGTCCTATACTGTAGTGTCTGAGGTGATGTCCTATACTGTATACATCTGAGGTGATGTCCTATACTGTAGTGTCTGAGGTGATGTCCTATACTGTAGTGTCTGAGGTGATGTCCTATACTGTAGTGTCTGAGGTGATGTCCTATACTGTAGTGTCTGAGGTGATGCCCTATACTGTATACATCTGAGGTGATGCCCTATACTATATACATCTGAGGTGATGCCCTATACTGTATCATCTGAGGGGATGTCCTATACTGTAGTGTCTGAGGTGATGTCCTATATTGTAGTGTCTGAGGTGATGTCCTATACAGTAGTGTCTGAGGTGATGTCCTATACAGTAGTGTCTGAGGTGATGTCCTATACTGTAGTGTCTGAGGTGATGTCCTATACTGTAGTGTCTGAGGTGATGTCCTATACTGTAGTGTCTGAGGTGATATCCTATACTGTAGTGTCTGAGGTGATGTCCTATACTGTAGTGTCTGAGGTGATGTCCTATACTGTAGTGTCTGAGGTGATGTCCTATACTGTAGTGTCTGAGGTGATGTCCTATACTGTAGTGTCTGAGGTGATGCCCTATACTGTAGTGTCTGAGGGGATGCCATATACTATATACATCTGAGGTGATGTCCTATACTGTAGTGTCTGAGGTGATGTCCTATACTGTAGTATCTGAGGTGATGTCCTATACTGTAGTGTCTGAGGTGATGCCCTATACTGTAGTGTCTGAGGTGATGCCCTATACTGTAGTGTCTGAGGTGATGTCCTATACTGTAGTGTCTGAGGTGATGTCTTATACTGTAGTATCTGAGGTGATGTCCTATACTGTAGTGTCTGAGGTGATGTCCTATACTGTAGTGTCTGAGGTGATGTCCTATACTGTAGAGTCTGAGGTGATGTCCTATACTGTAGTGTCTGAGGTGATGTCCTATACTATAGTGTCTGAGGTGATGCCCTATACTGTAGTGTCTGAGGTGATTCCCTATACTGTAGTGTCTGAGGTGATGCCCTATACTGTATACATCTGAGGTGATGTCCTATACAGTAGTGTCTGAGGTGATGTCCTATACTATATACATCTGAGGTGATGTCCTATACTGTATACATCTGAGGTGATGCCCTATACTATATACATCTGAGGTGATGCCCTATACTGTATCATCTGAGGGGATGTCCTATACTGTAGTGTCTGAGGTGATGTTCTATACAGTAGTGTCTGAGGTGATGTCCTATACAGTAGTGTCTGAGGTGATGTCCTATACTGTAGTATCTGAGGTGATGTCCTATACTGTAGTGTCTGAGGTGATGTCCTATACTGTAGTGTCTGAGGTGATGTCCTATACTGTAGTGTCTGAGGTGATGTCCTATACTGTAGTGTCTGAGGTGATGTCCTATACTGTAGTGTCTGAGGTGATGTCCTATACTGTAGTGTCTGAGGTGATGTCCTATACTGTAGTGTCTGAGGTGATGTCCTATACTGTAGTGTCTGAGGTGATGTCCTATACTGTAGTGTCTGAGGTGATGTCCTATACTGTAGTGTCTGAGGTGATGCCCTATACTGTAGTGTCTGAGGTGATGTCCTATACTGTAGTGTCTGAGGTGATGTCCTACACTGTAGTTTCTATGGTGATGTCCTATACTGTAGTGTCTGAGGTGATGTCCTATACTGTAGTGTCTGAGGTGATGTCCTATACTGTAGTGTCTGAGGTGATACCCTATACTGTAGTGTCTGAGGTGATGTCCTATACTGTAGTGTCTGAGGTGATGCCCTATACTGTAGTGTCTGAGGTGATGCCCTATACTGTAGTGTCTGAGGTGATGTCCTATACTGTAGTGTCTGAGGTGAAGCCCTATACAGTAGTGTCTGAGGTGATGTCCTATACTGTAGTGTCTGAGGTGATGTCCTATACTGTATACATCTGAGGTGATGTCCTATACTGTAGTGTCTGAGGTGATGTCCTATACTGTAGTGTCTGAGGTGATGTCCTATACTGTAGTGTCTGAGGTGATGTCCTATACTGTAGTGTCTGAGGTGATGCCCTATACTGTATACATCTGAGGTGATGCCCTATACTATATACATCTGAGGTGATGCCCTATACTATATCATCTGAGGGGATGTCCTATACTGTAGTGTCTGAGGTGATGTCCTATATTGTAGTGTCTGAGGTGATGTCCTATACAGTAGTGTCTGAGGTGATGTCCTATACAGTAGTGTCTGAGGTGATGTCCTATACTGTAGTGTCTGAGGTGATGTCCTATACTGTAGTGTCTGAGGTGATGTCCTATACTGTAGTGTCTGAGGTGATATCCTATACTGTAGTGTCTGAGGTGATGTCCTATACTGTAGTGTCTGAGGTGATGTCCTATACTGTAGTGTCTGAGGTGATGTCCTATACTGTAGTGTCTGAGGTGATGTCCTATACTGTAGTGTCTGAGGTGATGCCCTATACTGTAGTGTCTGAGGGGATGCCATATACTATATACATCTGAGGTGATGTCCTATACTGTAGTGTCTGAGGTGATGTCCTATACTGTAGTATCTGAGGTGATGTCCTATACTGTAGTGTCTGAGGTGATGCCCTATACTGTAGTGTCTGAGGTGATGCCCTATACTGTAGTGTCTGAGGTGATGCCCTATACTGTAGTGTCTGAGGTGATGTCCTATACTGTAGTGTCTGAGGTGATGTCCTATACTGTAGTGTCTGAGGTGATGTCTTATACTGTAGTATCTGAGGTGATGTCCTATACTGTAGTGTCTGAGGTGATGTCCTATACTGTAGTGTCTGAGGTGATGTCCTATACTGTAGAGTCTGAGGTGATGTCCTATACTGTAGTGTCTGAGGTGATGTCCTATACTATAGTGTCTGAGGTGATGCCCTATACTGTAGTGTCTGAGGTGATTCCCTATACTGTAGTGTCTGAGGTGATGCCCTATACTGTATACATCTGAGGTGATGTCCTATACAGTAGTGTCTGAGGTGATGTCCTATACTATATACATCTGAGGTGATGTCCTATACTGTATACATCTGAGGTGATGCCCTATACTATATACATCTGAGGTGATGCCCTATACTGTATCATCTGAGGGGATGTCCTATACTGTAGTGTCTGAGGTGATGTTCTATACAGTAGTGTCTGAGGTGATGTCCTATACAGTAGTGTCTGAGGTGATGTCCTATACTGTAGTGTCTGAGGTGATGTCCTATACTGTAGTGTCTGAGGTGATGTCCTATACTGTAGTGTCTGAGGTGATGTCCTATACTGTAGTGTCTGAGGTGATGTCCTATACTGTAGTGTCTGAGGTGATACCCTATACTGTAGTGTCTGAGGTGATGTCCTATACTGTAGTGTCTGAGGTGATGCCCCCTATACTGTAGTGTCTGAGGTGATGGCCTGTACTGTAGTGTCTGAGGTGATGTCCTATACTGTAGTGTCTGAGGTGATGTCCTATACTGTAGTGTCTGAGGTGATGTCCTATACTGTAGAGTCTGAGGTGATGTCCTATACTGTAGTGTCTGAGGTGATGTCCTATACTGTAGTGTCTGAGGTGATGTCCTATACTGTAGTGTCTGAGGTGATGCCCTATACTGTAGTGTCTGAGGTGATGCCCCCTATACTGTAGTGTCTGAGGTGAAGCCCTATACTGTAGTGTCTGAGGTGATGCCCTATACTGTAGTGTCTGAGGTGATGCCCCCTATACTGTAGTGTCTGAGGTGATGTCCTATACTGTAGTGTCTGAGGTGATGTCCTATACTGTAGTGTCTGAGGTGATGTCCTATACTGTAGTGTCTGAGGTGATGTCCTATACTGTAGTGTCTGAGGTGATGTCCTATACTGTAGTGTCTGAGGTGATGTCCTATACTGTAGTGTCTGAGGTGAAGTCCTATACTGTAGTTTCTGAGGGGATGTCCTATACTGTAGTGTCTGAGGTGATGTCCTATACTGTAGTGTCTGAGGTGATGTCCTATACTGTAGTGTCTGAGGTGATGTCCTGTACTGTAGTGTCTGAGTTGATGCCCCCTATACTGTAGTGTCTGAGGTGATGTCCTATACTGTAGTGTCTGAGGTGATGTCCTATACTGTAGTGTCTGAGGTGATGTCCTATACTGTAGTGTCTGAGGTGATGTCCTATACTGTAGTGTCTGAGGTGATGTCCTATACTGTAGTGTCTGAGGTGATGTCCTATACTGTAGTGTCTGAGGTGATGTCCTATACTGTAGTGTCTGAGGTGATGTCCTATACTGTAGTGTCTGAGGTGATGCCCTATACTGTATCATCTGAGGTGATGTCCTATACTGTAGTGTCTGAGGTGATGTCCTATACTGTAGTGTCTGAGTTGATGCCCCCTATACTGTAGTGTCTGAGGTGATGTCCTATACTGTAGTGTCTGAGGTGATGTCCTATACTGTAGTGTCTGAGGTGATGTCCTATACTATAGTGTCTGAGGTGATGTCCTATACTTTAGTGTCTGAGGGGATGTCCTATACTGTAGTGTCTGAGGTGATGTCCTATACTGTAGTGTCTGAGGTGATGTCCTATACTGTAGTGTCTGAGGTGATGCCCTATACTGTAGTGTCTGAGGGGATGTCCTATACTGTAGTGTCTGAGGTGATGCCCTATACTGTAGTGTCTGAGGTGATGTCCTATACTGTAGTGTCTGAGGTGATGTCCTATACTGTAGTGTCTGAGGTGATGTCCTATACTGTAGTGTCTGAGGTGATGTCCTATACTGTAGTGTCTGAGGTGATGTCCTATACTGTAGTGTCTGAGGTGATGTCCTATACTGTAGTGTCTGAGGTGATGTCCTATACTGTAGTGTCTGAGGTGATGTCCTATACTGTAGTGTCTGAGGTGATGTCCTATACTGTAGTGTCTGAGGTGATGTCCTATACTGTAGTGTCTGAGGTGATGTCCTATACTGTAGTGTCTGAGGTGATGTCCTATACTGTAGTGTCTGAGGTGATGTCCTATACTGTAGTGTCTGAGGTGATGTCCTATACTGTAGTGTCTGAGGTGATGTCCTATACTGTAGTGTCTGAGGTGATGTCCTATACTGTAGTGTCTGAGGTGATGTCCTATACTGTAGTGTCTGAGGTGATGTCCTATACTGTATCATCTGAGGTGATGTCCTATACTGTAGTGTCTGAGGTGATGTCCTATACTGTATCATCTGAGGTGATGTCCTATACTGTAGTGTCTGAGGTGATGTCCTATACTGTAGTGTCTGAGGTGAAGCCCTTCACTGTAGGTCACTTTGGGTCAGAACCCCTGAACTAGCATTCATATATAAGAGGAAGATTTACTATGTTCTGGGCCCATAATTTATTTACAGCTCTTAATAATATGTACAGAGCGAGTGCGGCTTCCATTTATTTTGCACGTCTCCCCAGAGATTTCCTGGGGGAAACTCCAATGGACGAACTTAGTATGAACGAGTAAACAAGCCTTTCCTATAGTGATCACAGGGGCTTCCTGCCCACAGAGGTGCCCCCTCCTCCTGCTCTGTTAGCAAGGACCATGGGGGAGAATCAAGTGCAGATTTCAGCTCTGAAAGCCAAAAATCTTTCTTTAAGATATCATAAATATATTGGGGAATTGCATTAAAAGCCATTCTGTAATAGATTATTACAGTATGTTCAGTGCAATATTAAGACCTGACGGGGGCCCAAGAGCCACTTTACAGGCCCCCGCAGCACGAAAACAGCATTCGGAACTTTTACTTCCTAACGCTGGCCAGTGGAGTACCCCTTTAAGTGACACTTAACAGTCGTCATAGTTGTTGGTGCCAGACTGGCCGGTCTGAGGATTTCACAAATTGCTGATATACTGGGATCATCAAGCACAACCATCTCTAGGGTTTACAGTGAATGGTCCAAAAAAGAGAAAATATCCAGTGAGCGGCGGTTGTGTGGAGAAAAATGCCTTTTTGATGTCAGATGAGAATAGGCAGACTGGTTTTGAGAAAGGCTACAGTAACTCAAATAACCACTCATACAACCAAGGTCTGCAGAATACCATCTCTGAATGTACTTAACGTCCAACCTTGGAGCAGATGGGCTACAGCAGCAGAAGACCACACCAGATGCCACTCATGTCAGCTAAGAACAGAAAACTGCCACAATTCACACAGGAACCAGAACTGGACAACGTAAGACTGGAAGAGCGTTCCATGAAGGTACTGTGTGATGTCCTCATGTCCATATGGAGGAACTGTGTGATGTCATCATGTCCATATGGAGGAACTGTGTGATGTCGTCATGTCCATATGGAGGAACTGTGTGATGTCATCATGTCCATATGGTGAACTGTGTTATGTCATCATGTCCATATGGTGGAACTGTGTGATGTCATCATGTCCATATGGTGGAACTGTGTGATGTCATCATGTCCATATGGTGGAACTGTGTGATGTCATCATGTCCATATGGTGGCACTGTGTGATGTCATCATGTCTATATGGAGGAACTGTGTGATGTCATCATGTCCATATGGAGGAACTGTGTGATGTCATCATGTCCATATGGAGGAACTGTGTGATGTCATCATGTCCATATGGAGGAACTGTATGATGTCATCATGTCCATATGGAGGAACTGTGTGATGTCATCATGTCCATATGGAAGAACTGTGTGATGTCATCATGTCTATATGGAGGAACTGTGTGATGTCATCATGTCCATATGGAGGAACTGTATGATGTCATCATGTCCATATGGAGGAACTGTGTGATGTCATCATGTCCATATGGAAGAACTGTGTGATGTCATCATGTCCATATGGAGGAACTGTGTGATGTCATCCCGTTAATATGAAGGAACTGTATGATGTCATCATGTCTATATGGATGAACTATATGATGTCATCATGTCCATATGGAGGAACTGTGTGATGTCATCATGTTCATATGGAGGAACTATATGATGTCATCATGTCCATATGGAGGAACTGTGTGATGTCATTATGTCCATATGGAGGAACTGTGTGATGTCGTCATGTCCATATGGAGGAACTGTGTGATGTCATCATGTCCATATGGTGAACTGTGTGATGTCATCATGTCCATATGGAGGAACTGTGTGATGTCATCACGTTCATATGAAGGAACTGTGTGATGTCATTATGTATATATGGAGGAACTGTGTGATGTCATCATGTCCATATGGAGGAACTGTGTGATGTCATCATGTCTATATGGAGGAACTGTGTGATGTCATCATGTCTATATGGAGGAACTGTGTGATGTCATCATGTCCATATGGAGGAACTGAGTGATGTCATCATGTCCATATGGAGGAACTGTGTGATGTCATCATGTCCATATGGAGGAACTGTGGGATGTCATCATGTCTATATGGAGGAACTGTGTGATGTCATCATGTCCATATGGAGGAACTGTGTGATGTCATCATGTCCATATGGAGGAACTGTGTGATGTCATCATGTATATATGGAGGAACTGTGTGATGTCATCATGTCCATATGGAGGAACTGTGTGATGTCATCATGTCTATATGGATGAACTGTGTGATGTCATCATGTCCATATGGAGGAACTGTGTGATGTCATCATGTTCATATGGAGGAACTATATGATGTCATCATGTCCATATGGAGGAACTGTGTGATGTCATTATGTCCATATGGAGGAACTGTGTGATGTCGTCATGTCCATATGGAGGAACTGTGTGATGTCATCATGTCCATATGGTGAACTGTGTGATGTCATCATGTGCATATGGAGGAACTGTGTGATGTCATCACGTTCATATGAAGGAACTGTGTGATGTCATCATGTATATATGGAGGAACTGTGTGATGTCATCATGTCCATATGGAGGAACTGTGTGATGTCATTATGTATATATGGAAGAACTGTGTGATGTCATCATGTCCATATGGAGGAACTGTGTGATGTCAGCATGTCTATATGGAGGAACTGTGTGATGTCATCATGTCCATATGGAGGAACTGAGTGATGTCATCATGTCCATATGGAGGAACTGTGTGATGTCATCATGTCCATATGGAGGAACTGTGGGATGTCATCATGTCCATATGGAGGAACTGTGTGATGTCATCATGTCTATATGGAGGAACTGTGTGATGTCATCATGTCCATATGGAGGAACTGTGTGATGTCATCATGTCCATATGGAGGAACTGTGTGATGTCATCATGTATATATGGAGGAACTGTGTTATGTCATCATGTCCATATGGAGGAACTGTGTGATGTCATCATGTCCATATGGAGGAACTGTGTGATGTCATCATGTCCATATGGAGGAACTGTATGATGTCATCATGTCCATATGGAGGAACTGTGTGATGTCATCATGTCCATATGGAGGAACTGTGTGATGTCATCATGTCTATATGGAGGAACTGTGTGATGTCATCATGTCTATATGGGGGAAGTGTGTGATGTCATCATGTCCATATGGAGGAACTGTGTGACGTCATCATGTCCATATGGAGGAACTGTGTGATGTCATCATGTCTGTATGGATGAACTGTATGATGTCATCATGTCCATATGGAGGAACTGTGTGATGTTATCATGTTCATATGGAGGAACTATATGATGTCATCATGTCCATATGGAGGAACTGTGTGATGTCATTATGTCCATATGGAGGAACTGTGTGATGTCATCATGTATATATGGAGGAACTGTGCGATGTCATCATGTGCATATGGAGGAACTGTGTGATGTCATCATGTTCATATGGAGGAACTATATGATGTCATCATGTCCATATGGAGGAACTGTGTGATGTCATTATGTCCATATGGAGGAACTGTGTGATGTCATGTATATATGGAGGAACTGTGCGATGTCATCATGTCCATATGGAGGAACTGAGTGATGTCATCATGTCCATATGGAGGAACTGTGTGATGTCATCATGTCCATATGGAGGAACTGTCTGATGTCATCATGTCCATATGGAGGAACTGTGTGATGTCATCATGTCCATATGGAGGAACTGTGTGATGTCATCATGTCCATATGGAGGAACTGTGTGATGTCATCATGTCCATATGGAGGAACTGTGTGATGTCATCATGTCCATATGGAGGAAGTGTGATGTCATCATGTCCATATGGAGGAACTGTGTGATGTCATCATGTCCATATGGAGGAACTGTGTGATGTCATCATGTCCATATGGAGGAACTCTGTGATGTCATCATGTCCATATGAAGGAACTGTGTGATGTCATCATGTCCATATGGAGGAACTGTGTGATGTCATCATGTCCATATGGAGGAACTGTGTGATGTCATCATGTCCATATGGAGGAACTCTTTGATGTCATCATGTCCATATGGAGGAACTGTGTGATGTCATCATGTCCATATGGAGGAACTGTGTGATGTCATCATGTCCATATGGAGGAACTGTGTGATGTCATCATGTCCATATGGAGGAACTGTGTGATGTCATCATGTCTATATGGAGGAACTGTGTGATGTCATCATGTCCATATGGAGGAACTGTGTGATGTCATCATGTCTATATGGAGGAACTGTGTGATGTCATCATGTCCATATGGAGGAACTGTGTGATGTCATCATGTCCATATGGAGGATCTGTGTGATGTCATCATGTCCATATGGAGGAACTGTGTGATGTCATCATGTCCATATGGAGGAACTGAGTGATGTCATCATGTCCATATGGAGGAACTGAGTGATGTCATCATGTCTATATGGAGGAACTGTGTGATGTCATCATGTCTATATGGAGGAACTGTGTGATGTCATCATGTCCATATGGAGGAACTGTGTGATGTCATCATGTCCATATGGAGGATCTGAGTGATGTCATCATGTCTATATGGAGGAACTGTGTGATGTCATCATGTCTATATGGAGGAACTGTGTGATGTCATCATGTCCATATGGAAGAACTATGTGATGTCATCATGTCCATATGGAGGAACTGTGTGATGTCATCATGTCTATATGGAGGAACTGTGTGATGTCATCATGTCCATATGGAGGAACTGTGTGATGTCATCATGTCCATATAGAACTGTGTGATGTCATCATGTCTATTTGGAGGAACTGTGTGATGTCATCATGTCCATATGGAGGAACTGTGTGGTGTCATCATGTCCATATGGAGGAACTGTGTGATGTCATCATGTCCATATAGAACTGTGTGATGTTGTCATCTCCATATGGAGGAACTGTGTGATGTCATCATGTCCATATGGAGGAACTGTGTGATGTCATCATGTCTATATGGAGGAACTGTGTGATGTCATCATGTCTATATGGGGGAACTGTGTGATGTCATCATGTATATATGGAGGAACTGTGTGATGTCATCATGTCTATATGGAGGAACTGTGTGATGTCATCATGTCTATATGGAGGAACTGTGTGATGTCATCATGTCTATATGGAGGAACTGTGTGATGTCATCATGTCTGTATGGAGGAACTGTGTGATGTCATCGTCATCATGTATATATGGTGGTATGATCCTGCACATTGTAAAAATCATGCACAAATAGAGATGATTGAGCCGAGCCTCACAAACCCGAATTTGACCCCGAAATTCAGGGAGGCCGCAGAACTTTGAAACATTTCCAGATTCAGCTCTGATGTGCAGAACGGACATTAACTTGTTTAAAATTGTTATGTATTTGTTTTTAAATTAATTGTCAAAAATGTTTTTGAAATGTATGCGTCAGACTTCTCCGCTCCGCTGCATTCCCTCTGCCATGTCTACCCTTGTTCACATTGGAGTACATGACAACAAAGTTTTTGCGTCCGATATTCCACCCTGACATGATTCGTTCTAAACGACCTGAACAACCAGGTTGATGACTACCTGAGCCCTGCCCTTTCTCTAGCAGACACCATCAGCTCAGACCCCATGGACTTCTGGGTCACCAAATTAGACCCTTGGCCAGAACTTGCCCAGTTTGCAATGGTTGTTCTGTCTTGTCCACCTTCCAGTGGAGCATCGGAGAAAGTGTTCAGGCGGCGTCACCCCTAAGCGTACAAGATTGTCAGCCAGCAATGTGAAAAAAACTCACACTTAAAATGACTCAGGCATGGATCAGTGAGGAATTTAAAGGAGTACTCCGCCCAAAGACATCTTATCCCCTATCCTATCTAGGCTGCGGCACCCCAGACATTCAGTGCATGGAGCGACATTCCAGGTGACTGGTGATGCGGGGGGGGGGAGCTGGAGCCCGGCATTGCACCCGACGCTCTAAACAAACGCTGGGTGCAACAGGGAGATCACGGGGGTCTTGAAGCTGGATAGGGGATAAGATATCTAGGGGCGGAGTACCCTTTTAAACCTTCTGCGCTTGATGCCACTGATTAGACAGTAGTATCACCACCCCTGCTGTCTGCTGGCTACTACCACCCCCACCAGTCCATCGCTGCCTGCAACTACCACCAATCCACCACCACCTGCTGTACACTGGCTACACCTACAACCAGTCCCCTATCACCCTTGCTGCCGCTACTACCAGCCAGGACTAGACAGATTTTTATTTTTTTTTCCAGCTTTTCATACATTACCATTTTGGACTCCAATCCTGTTTCAACTCCCTAAAAGTGATAATTTTTTAAATGCTTGGAAAACGCCACTCCGTCTTCTTCACTTGCAAGACTTAAAGGGGTTATCCAGGAAAAAACTTTTTATTTATATATATATATATATATATATATATATATATATATATATATATATCTCAACTGGCTGCAGAAAGTTAAACAGATTTGTAAATTACTTCTATTAAAAAATCTTAATCCTTTCAGTACCTATGAGCTTCTGAAGTTGAGGTGGTTCTTTTCTGTCTAAATCCTCTCTGATGACACGTGTCTCCGGAACCGCCCAGTTTAGAAGCAAATCCCCATAGCAAACCTCTTCTAAACTGGGCGGTTCCTGAGACACGTGTCATCAGAGAGCACTTAGACAGAAAAGAACAACCTTAACTTCAGAAGCTCATAAGTACTTAAAGGATTAAGACTTTTTAATAGAAGTAATTTACAAATCTGTTTAACATTCTGGAGCCAGTTGATATATAAAAAAAAAAGTTTTTTCCTGGATAACCCCTTTAACACCTGTTGGAACTCCCAAATGGGGAGAATTTTTTAAAAGTTTCTAAAATTTTCTAAATTTAAAGAAGCAACTTCTTTACTGTCTATAGAGTCTTCAGCTTCATATTGCTACTCCCATTAAGGGGAAAAAAAATTATAAATTCTTTTCCAATTAAAAAAAACAAACTCCCTACTGTCTTCAGGTTCCTGTTGCAACACTCAAAAGGAAAATTTTGGTAAAATTTTCAAAATTGACAAGAACAATTTCTTCACTGTTGTCAGGTTCTTCACTATTTTGAGACACGTCACCAATCCTGTTGCTACTCCCTGCAGAGCTAATTTTTTAAATGCTAGGAAAAAACCATTGCCATATCTGAGCCTTAAAGGGGTACTCCACGTCCACATTGTGATGTCACGCCCCCTCCATTCATGTCTATGGGAGGGGGCATGATGCCCCCTCCCATAGACATGAATGGAGGGAGCGTGGCATGACATCACAAGGGGGCGTGGTGTGACATCACGCCCCCCGCCGCAGGAACCCAGCATTCTAAACATAGCACCCTCGCGGAACAGCAGTGGAACCCTCGCGATCAGACATCTTATCCCTTATCCTTTTGCATAGGGGATAAGATGTCTAGGGGCAGAGTACCCCTTTAAGACCACTTTTAACTAAGCTGTTAGGCTGTGTTATAAATGTGGGTGGGGCTTATTTTTTTTGCCGGAGAACTAGGTTAATTCAAACCAAACATTTTCCAAAATTTTGGCAATCCAGGTGAACCAAACTTTTCAAAAGTTCGCTCATCTCTTGCCACAAAGAATATAGTCTAAAGGGCGTCCAATCCAGTACTAGCCTATATGTTCACCTGTATAAAAAAGCTTTGCTCAGATGAAAAAGGATCTGTGATGGGATGAAGTTCAGTGCCCCGCTGGCTGTGGCTGGAGTTGCCCTTTAAGGCACTGCTGTTGTGGTCTCTCTGTATCAGACCCCGTCATGGTGGAAGCCTCGCTGCCTCACCTCAGGCACTCACTGACCTGGATTCACAGGTGACACTGTATTTCTATGTGGATTGTCACTTAACACCCTGGAGGTTTTTCTTCTACCAGGACGGTGTGTACAGGCTGCAGTCACCGCTGGAAATCTAGGGCACAGGATCACTAGTTATATCACATCCCGGTAATTACCAGTACACGGCTCGGGGGGGCTGCTGGCGACTCCACCACAATAACACGTACACAAGAAGTTCCCTGGTCCGCCCCCTCATTGTCATCTACAGCCAATATACAAGTGGACAACGCAGGAGCCGCAACATCACATTACTCCAAAGGCTGCATCAGGACTCCAGTGGAGCACATACATAGATAGATAGATAGATAGATGAAAAGATACACAGATAGATAGATAGATGAAAAGATACACAGATAGATAGATAGATAGATAGATAGATAGATGAAAAGATACATAGATAGGTAGATAGATATGAGATAGATAGATAGATATGAGATAGATAGATATGAGATAGATAGATAGATATGAGATAGAGATAGATAGATATGAGATAGATAGATAGATAGATAGATAGATATGAGATAGATAGATATGAGATAGATATGAGATAGATAGATATGAGATAGAGATAGATATGAGATAGATAGATAGATAGATAGATAGATGAAAAGATACATAGATAGGTAGATAGATATGAGATAGATAGATAGATAGATAGATAGATATGAGATAGATAGATGTCAGATAGATATGAGATAGATATGAGATAGAGATAGATAGATAGATAGATAGATAGATAGATAGATAGATAGATATGAGATAGATAGATAGATAGATAGATATGAGATAGATAGATAGATAGATATGAGATAGATAAATAGATATGAGATAGATAGATATGAGATAGATAAATGGATAGATATATAGATAGATAGATAGATAGATATGAGATAGATAGATAGATAGATAGATAGATATGAGATAGATAAATAGATATGAGATAGATAGATATGAGATAGATAAATGGATAGATATATAGATAGATAGATAGATGAAAAGATACACAGATTGACAGATAGATAGATAGATAGATATGAGATAGATAGATAGATAGATAGATAGATATGAGATAGATAGATATGAGATAGATAGATATGAGATAGATAGATAGATAGATATATATGAGATAGATAGATATGAGATAGATAGATATGAGATAGATAGATAGATAGATAGATATGAGATAGATAGATAGATAGATAGATAGATATGAGATAGATAAATAGATATGAGATAGATAGATATGAGATAGATAAATGGATAGATATATAGAT
This sequence comes from Hyla sarda, assembly GCF_029499605.1. Lineage (NCBI taxonomy): Eukaryota > Metazoa > Chordata > Amphibia > Anura > Hylidae > Hyla > Hyla sarda. The sequence goes on along the minus strand of NC_079197.1, from coordinate 172,165,423 downwards.
AGATAGATAGATGAAAAGATACACAGATTGACAGATAGATAGATAGATAGATATGAGATAGATAGATATGAGATAGATAGATATGAGATAGATAGATAGATAGATAGATAGATATGAGATAGATAGATATGAGATAGATAGATGTGAGATAGATAGATATGAGATAGATAGATAGATAGATAGATAGATAGATAGATAGATAGATAGATAGATAGATATGAGATAGATAGATAGATAGATAGATATGAGATTTGAAGAGTTGGAGTAGATAGATAAATACATAAATTCATAATCATTTCTTGATGTTTTACTAACTATAGTTTGTGGGGGTTCAGACAGCGGAGCCTCAGCTGCAGATATATATATATATATACGGCTCTATCACATAACATGGGGATATCTATAGCCATGCAACGTGTGGATGTGCGTAACACACATATAAAGGGGTCTCCTGACATTTCGCGGGGATGTTCTAGGAGAGAGGCGGTCGGGAGACTAAAAATATTTTAATTAATATCTGTGCAAAGAAATCTCCCCGTCAGCTAAGAAAATGTGTCACACGCTCCCTCCTCCTCCTACCTGAATCCCTCATGGCCCTCTCCTCCTCTCCCTCCATCCTCCTCTCCCCCTCTCCCTCCATCCTCCTCTCCCTCCATCTCCTCCTCTCCCTCCATCCTCCTCTCCCCCTCTCCCTCCATCCTCCTCTCCCCCTCTCCCTCCATCCTCCTCTCCCTCCATCTCCTCCTCTCCCTCCATCCTCCTCTCCCTCCATCTCCTCCTCTCCCTCCATCCTCCTTTCCCTCCATCTCCTCCTCTCCCTCCATCCTCCTCTCCCTCCATCTCCTCCTCTCCCTCCATCCTCCTTTCCCTCCATCTCCTCCTCTCCCTCCATCCTCCTTTCCCTCCATCTCCTCCTCTCCCTCCATCTCCTCCTCTCCCTCCATCCTCCTCTCCCTCCATCTCCTCCTCTCCCTCCATCCTCCTCTCCCTCCATCCTCCTCTCCCTCCATCCTCCTCTCCCTCCATCTCCTCCTCTCCCTCCATCCTCCTCTCCCTCCATCCTCCTCTCCCTCCATCCTCCTCTCCCTCCATCTCCTCCTCTCCCTCCATCCTCCTTTCCCTCCATCTCCTCCTCTCCCTCCATCTCCTCCTCTCCCTCCATCCTCCTCTCCCTCCATCCTCCTCTCCCTCATCTTCCTCTCCTCCTCTCCCTCCATCTCCTCCTCTCCCTCCATCTTCCTCTCCTCCTCTCCCTCCATCTCCTCTCCCTCCATCTCCTCCTCTCCCTCCATCTTCCTCTCCTCCTCTCCCTCCATCCTCCTCTCCCTCCATCCTCCTCTCCCTCCATCCTCCTCTCCCTCCATCCTCCTCTCCCTCCATCTCCTCCTCTCCCTCATCTTCCTCTCCTCCTCTCCCTCCATCTCCTCTCCCTCCATCTCCTCCTCTCCCTCAATCTTCCTCTCCTCCTCTCCCTCCATCTCCTCTCCCTCCATCTCCTCCTCTCCCTCCATCTTCCTCTCCTCCTCTCCCTCCATCCTCCTCTCCCTCAATCTCCTCCTCTCCCTCCATCTTCCTCTCCTCCCTCCATCCTCCTCTCCCTCCATCCTCCTCTCCCTCCATCCTCCTCCTCTCCCTCCATCCTCCTCTCCCTCCATCCTTCTCTCCTCCTCTATCCTCCTCTCCCTCCATCCTCCTCTCCTCCTCTATCCTCCTCTCCCTCCATCCTCCTCTCCTCCTCTATCCTCCTCTCCCTCCATCCTCCTCTCCCTCCATCCTCCTCTCCTCCTCCATCGTCCTCTCCCTCCATCCTCCTCCATCGTCCTCTCCCTCCATCCTCCTCTCCTCCTCTATCCTCCTCTCCCTCCCTCCATCCTCCTCTCCTCCTCTATCCTCCTCTCCCTCCATCCTCCTCTCCCTCCATCCTCCTCTTTCTCCATCCTCCTCTCCTCCTCTATCCTCCTCTCCCTCCATCCTCCTCTCCCTCCATCCTCCTCTCCCTCCATCCTCCTCTCCTCCTCTATCCTCCTCTCCCTCCATCCTCCTCTCCTCCTCTATCCTCCTCTCCCTCCATCCTCCTCTCCTCCTCTCCCTCCATCCTCCTCTCCTCCTCTATCCTCCTCTCCCTCCATCCTCCTCTCCCTCCATCCTCCTCTCCCTCCATCCTCCTCTCCCTCCATCCTCCTCTCCTCCTCTATCCTCCTCTCCCTCCATCCTCCTCTCCTCCTCTCCCTCCATCATCCTCTCCTCCTCCATCCTCCTCTCCCTCCATCCTCCTCTCCTCCTCTATCCTCCTCTCCCTCCATCCTCCTCTCCCTCCATCCTCCTCTCCCTCCATCCTCCTCTCCTCCTCTCCCTCCATCCTCCTCTCCTCCTCTATCCTCCTCTCCCTCCATCCTCCTCTATCCTCCTCTCCCTCCATCCTCCTTTCCTCCTCTATCCTCCTCTCCCTCCATCCTCCTGCCGCTCTCCCTCCTCACTCCGCATTCACTTCTTTGTGTCATATTTAATTGCGGAACTAAGCCTTAATCTCTATATATAGCACTAGAGGCAGGGTAGAGATCAGGCCGCTATTACTACACAAGCGCACACATACACACTGGATACACAAGTGCATGGAGTGCACAGAATACACAAGTGCAGAGTGCTCACAGAATACACAAGTGCACAGAGCGCCCAGAATACACAAGTGCACACAGAATACACAAGTGCAGAGTGCACACAGAATACACAAGTGCAGAGTGCACACAGAATACACAAGTGCAGAGTGCACACAGAATACACAAGTGCAGAGTGCACACAGAATACACAAGTGCACAGAACGCAGTGAATACACAAGTGCACACAACGCAGTGAATACACAAGTGCACACAGAATACACAAGTGCAGAGCGCACACAGAATACACAAGTGCAGAGCGCACACAGAATACACAAGTGCAGAGCGCACACAGAATACACAAGTGCACACAACGCAGTGAATACACAAGTGCACACAACGCAGTGAATACACAAGTGCACACAGAATACACAAGTGCAGAGTGCACACAGAATACACAAGTGCAGAGCGCACACAGAATACACAAGTGCACACAACGCAGTGAATACACAAGTGCACACAACGCAGTGAATACACAAGTGCACACAATACACAAGTGCAGAGTGCACACAGAATACACAAGTGCAGAGTGCACATAGAATACACAAGTGCACACAACGCAGTGAATACACAAGTGCAAACAGAATACACAAGTGCATAGTGCACACAGAATACACAAGTGCACAGAGCGCCCAGAATACACAAGTGCAGAGTGCACACAGAATACACAAGTGCACACAGAATACACAAGTGCACAAAGCGCCCAGAATACACAAGTGCAGAGTGCACACAGAATACACAAGTGCAGAGTGCACACAGAATACACAAGTGCAGAGTGCACACAGAATACACAAGTGCAGAGTGCACACAGAATACACAAGTGCACAGAACGCAGTGAATACACAAGTGCACACAGAATACACAAGTGCACAGAACGCAGTGAATACACAAGTGCACACAACGCAGTGAATACACAAGTGCACACAGAATACACAAGTGCAGAGTGCACACAGAATACACAAGTGCAGAGCGCACACAGAATAAACAAGTGCAGAGCGCACACAGAATACACAAGTGCAGAGCGCACACAGAATACACAAGTGCACACAACGCAGTGAATACACAAGTGCACACAACGCAGTGAATACACAGGTGCACACAGAATACACAAGTGCAGAGTGCACACAGAATACACAAGTGCAGAGCGCACACAGAATACACAAGTGCACACAACGCAGTGAATACACAAGTGCACACAACGCAGTGAATACACAAGTGCACACAGAATACACAAGTGCAGAGTGCACACAGAATACACAAGTGCAGAGTGCACATAGAATACACAAGTGCAGAGTGCACACAGAATACACAAGTGCAAACAGAATACACAAGTGCATAGTGCACACAGAATACACAAGTGCACAGAGCGCCCAGAATACACAAGTGCAGAGTGCACACAGAATACACAAGTGCACACAGAATACACAAGTGCACAAAGCGCCCAGAATACACAAGTGCACAGAACGTAGGGAATACACAAGTGCACAGAGTGCCCAGAATACACAAGTGCACACAGAATACACAAGTGCACACAGAATACACAAGTGCACAGAGCGCACAGAATACACAAGTGCACACAGAATACACAAGTGCAGAGTGCACACAGAATACACAAGTGCACACAGAATACACAAGTGCAGAGTGCACACAGAATACACAAGTGCACACAGAATACACAAGTGCAGAGTGCACACAGAATACACAAGTGCACACAGAATACACAAGTGCAGAGTGCACACAGAATACACAAGTGCACAGAGCGCAGGGAATACACAAGTGCACAGAGCGCCCAGAATACACAAGTGCACACAGAATACACAAGTGCACAGAGCGCCCAGAATACACAAGTGCACACAGAATACACAAGTGCAGAGTGCACACAGAATACACAAGTGCACACAGAATACACAAGTGCAGAGTGCACACAGAATACACAAGTGCACAGAGCGCCCAGAATACACAAGTGCACACAGAATACACAAGTGCAGAGTGCACACAGAATACACAAGTGCACACAGAATACACAAGTGCACAGAGCGCAGGGAATACACAAGTGCACAGAGCGCCCAGAATACACAAGTGCACACAGAATACACAAGTGCACAGAGCGCACAGAATACACAAGTGCACACAGAATACACAAGTGCAGAGTGCACACAGAATACACAAGTGCACAGAGCGCCCAGAATACACAAGTGCACAGAGCGCAGGGAATACACAAGTGCACAGAGCGCCCAGAATACACAAGTGCACACAGAATACACAAGTGCAGAGTGCACACAGAATACACAAGTGCACACAGAATACACAAGTGCAGAGTGCACACAGAATACACAAGTGCACAGAGCGCAGGGAATACACAAGTGCACAGAGCACCCAGAATACACAAGTGCACACAGAATACACAAGTGCAGAGTGCACACAGAATACACAGGTGCACAGAGCGCCCAGAATACACAAGTGCACACAGAATACACAAGTGCAGAGTGCACACAGAATACACAAGTGCACACAGAATACACAAGTGCAGAGTGCACACAGAATACACAAGTGAACAGAGCGCCCAGAATACACAAGTGCACACAGAATACACAAGTGCACAGAGCGCCCAGAATACACAAGTGCACACAGAATACACAAGTGCAGAGTGCACACAGAATACACAAGTGCAGAGTGCACACAGAATACACAAGTGCACAGAGCGCAGGGAATACACAAGTGCACAGAGTGCCCAGAATACACAAGTGCACACAGAATACACAAGTGCACAGAGTGCCCAGAATACACAAGTGCAGAATGCACACAGAATACACAAGTGCACAGAGCGCCCAGAATACACAAGTGCACACAGAATACACAAGTGCAGAGTGCACACAGAATACACAAGTGCACACAGAATACACAAGTGCACACAGAATACACAAGTGCACAGAGCGCAGGGAATACACAAGTGCACAGAGCGCCCAGAATACACAAGTGCACACAGAATACACAAGTGCACAGAGCGCACAGAATACACAAGTGCACACAGAATACACAAGTGCAGAGTGCACACAGAATACACAAGTGCACAGAGCGCCCAGAATACACAAGTGCACAGAGCGCAGGGAATACACAAGTGCACAGAGCGCCCAGAATACACAAGTGCACACAGAATACACAAGAGCAGAGTGCACACAGAATACACAAGTGCACACAGAATACACAAGTGCAGAGTGCACACAGAATACACAAGTGCACAGAGCGCAGGGAATACACAAGTGCACAGAGCACCCAGAATACACAAGTGCACACAGAATACACAAGTGCAGAGTGCACACAGAATACACAAGTGCACAGAGCGCCCAGAATACACAAGTGCACACAGAATACACAAGTGCAGAGTGCACACAGAATACACAAGTGCACACAGAATACACAAGTGCAGAGTGCACACAGAATACACAAGTGAACAGAGCGCCCAGAATACACAAGTGCACACAGAATACACAAGTGCAGAGTGCACACAGAATACACAAGTGCAGAGTGCACACAGAATACACAAGTGCACAGAGCGCAGGGAATACACAAGTGCAGAGTGCACACAGAATACACAAGTGCACAGAGCGCAGGGAATACACAAGTGCACAGAGTGCCCAGAATACACAAGTGCACACAGAATACACAAGTGCACAGAGTGCCCAGAATACACAAGTGCAGAATGCACACAGAATACACAAGTGCACAGAGCGCCCAGAATACACAAGTGCACACAGAATACACAAGTGCAGAGTGCACACAGAATACACAAGTGCACACAGAATACACAAGTGCACAGAGCGCAGGGAATACACAAGTGCACAGAGCGCCCAGAATACACAAGTGCACACAGAATACACAAGTGCACAGAGCGCACAGAATACACAAGTGCACACAGAATACACAAGTGCAGAGTGCACACAGAATACACAAGTGCACAGAGCGCCCAGAATACACAAGTGCACAGAGCGCAGGGAATACACAAGTGCACAGAGCGCCCAGAATACACAAGTGCACAGAGCGCAGGGAATACACAAGTGCACAGAGCGCCCAGAAAACACAAGTGCACACAGAATACACAAGAGCAGAGTGCACACAGAATACACAAGTGCACACAGAATACACAAGTGCAGAGTGCACACAGAATACACAAGTGCACAGAGCGCAGGGAATACACAAGTGCACAGAGCACCCAGAATACACAAGTGCACACAGAATACACAAGTGCAGAGTGCACACAGAATACACAAGTGCACAGAGCGCCCAGAATACACAAGTGCACACAGAATACACAAGTGCAGAGTGCACACAGAATACACAAGTGCACACAGAATACACAAGTGCAGAGTGCACACAGAATACACAAGTGCACACAGAATACACAAGTGCAGAGTGCACACAGAATACACAAGTGCACAGAGCGCCCAGAATACACAAGTGCACACAGAATACACAAGTGCACAGAGCGCCCAGAATACACAAGTGCACACAGAATACACAAGTGCAGAGTGCACACAGAATACACAAGTGCACACAGAATACACAAGTGCAGAGTGCACACAGAATACACAAGTGCACAGAGCGCAGGGAATACACAAGTGCACAGAGTGCCCAGAATACACAAGTGCACACAGAATACACAAGTGCACACAGAATACACAAGTGCAGAGCGCACAGAACACACAAGTGCACACAGAATACACACATTCACAAAGCACACTGGATACACTAGTACACAAAGCACACACTAGATAGAGTACAATATTGTAAGGGATGCATCACTATATAGTGAACTCTAGGAAAGCTGGGTGACTGCCCATGTGATCCTGCCCACCCCGCTTCTCCAGCACACATGCCCGGGATAGGACTTACCAATCATTTCCTGTATCTATTAGACACACATTTGTATATTACATTACATATTAGGTGCTGTCCTACAGGGCGCAGAACGCCGTACGCCGCCGTCCACCTGCTCAGCACCAAGACGCCCCGGCAAACCCATTGTAAATATTTTTGGCAATGGAAGTGGAACGTAATGTGGGGCGATCGTGGGGAAGCGGGGAGGAGGAATTAGGATAAGGAGTTGTAATAAGAATTATTTACTTTTGTGTCTCGCTCATTGTTACCATGGAAACATTTTAACAGGAACTCTCCCATACAATTTATTATCATCCAGAGCGAATTAAAGAGGGGAAGCTGCCATCGCATTAACCCCTTCAGCTCTGACATCGCAACTTCGATTTCTCAGTTTTTTTGCTTTCCCAGTCTCTGCAAAACTACAACTCCCAGCATGCTCGGACAGCCGTTCGCTGTCCGAGCATGCTGGGAGTTGTAGTTTTGCAACGTCTGGGAAAGCAAACAACTGGGAAATGGAAGGCAGTAGTCTCAGATCTCCAGGTGAGCGCGCGCCGCCTTCAGCTGTAAGTGCGTCCTAAGGACATCCATGCAGTTGAAGACGGTGATGAAGCGGAGAGCCGCTGGCTACTTGTCCCGTCACCTACTTTTCTGGGTCACAAGAAGCCTTCAAGAGGTAGGGGGTGGCAGATGACTTCTCCATCGTGGTGCAGGGGGCGGGTGATCACAGTGTCGCTCAATGTGGGAGCAAGGTGAAGGTGAGTTTCTTGACCTAATGGGGGAAACTACCTACCTTATGGGGACCTGTCTACATACTGAATGCACTTGCATACTTACTACCTAAGGGGGAAAAATTGACCTAATTGGGGACACCTACCTACGGGGGAAAACCACCTACCTAATGGGGACCTGTCTACATACTAGGGGCACTCATCTATGTTCTACCTAAGGGGAAAATCTACCTACCTAATGGGGGGGGGGGGGAGGCTGTCTACAAACTGGGGTCACTTAACTACTTTTTACCTAAGAGGGAACAATCTACTCACCTACCTAATGGGGGGCCTGTCTACATAATGGGGGGACTTACCTACTTTCTACCCAAAGGGGAAAACTACTTCCTAATGGGGAGGGGCGTCAACATGCTAGGGGCACTTACCTACTTTCGCCCTAAGGGGGAAAGCTACTTATCCACCAAATGTGGGGCCTGTCTACATACTGGTGGCACTTACCTACTTACTACCTAAGGGGGAAACTACCTACCTTCCTAATTGGGGGCCTAACTATATGCTGGGGGGCACTTACACTTTCCACCTAAGGGGAAAAACTACCTGCCTACCTAATTGGGGGGGGGGGGGCCTGTCTACATACTGAGGGCACTTACCTACTTTCTACCAAAGGGGGAAAACTACCTACCTAATGGGGGGGGGGGCTGTCTACATACTGGGGGCACTTACTTACTTTCTACCAAAGGGAAAAACTACCAACCTATTTAATGGGACGCCTATCTACATACTGGGGATCATACCTTCTTTCTACCGAAGAGGGAAAAACTACCTACCTTACTAGGGGCACTTACCTAAATTCTACTTAAGGAGAAAACTACCTACCTAATGGGGATGGGGCTGTCTGCATACTGAGGCACTTACCTACTAGGTACCTAAGGGGAAAACTACCTGCCACCCTAATAAGGGTCATGTCTACATAATTGGGGACACTTACCTACTTTCTACTAAGGAGTAAAAACTACCTACTTACCTAATAGTCCTACCTACCTACTGGAATCACCTAGCTACCTAAGGGGGGGGGGGTAAACTTGCTAAACCAGCTGGGGGAGCCTTCCTACCCCTTCCCCTAACCTACTCGCTCTTATTGTGGGGGGTAGGGTATTATTACTGTTGGAGCACTATGGGTTTGGTGTGTAAGACCCACACTTTCCTTAAAGTTAAAAGTGACAAGTGCCGGTGGCTCAGGGTACGGAGCCATAAAAGGGGACATGTAGTGGGGGATGCAAGTTGGGAGGTCAGTGGGTTCAGCTGACATTCATCTAGTGGGTATAGGCGGCCATAATGGGGGCTTCTGTTTAAGCCAACATCGGGTAGTTAATGTGTAGAAGAGGGTAAAAGAGGGGCAAGGTGTGTGGTATAAAAGGGGACAGGCGAGGGTTTAGGCAGAACAATTTTGGAATTTCAAGCCCAGGAGACCGACCCATCTCAGATAGGTGAGAACCAGTGCCCCATAAAAGTATCTACTATTCACCTCTGAAATGTAGATGACATAAATAATACCGAGAGATGGAAATAGTAAAAAAGACACCGGACAGGAAGGAAACAAAATCATCCGGAGATCTGTACGTTCTGGAGGACAATGAGAAGCAGGGGAATAGAGGATGAGGAGGATGAGTAATAGGAAGAAGAGAGGAATGGAATAGAGTGAGTGGGAGGAAGAGAAAGAAAGAGAGAGGAGCTGAATGAAGCAACATACAGGGAGGGAGGACAGGAGGAGTGTGAGTGGGTCTGTGTGCATCAATGTGCTACACTGTGTACGTGTATATCAATGTGTGTATATGTATGTATGTACATCAATGTCTGTGTATGCATATGTGTGCATCAATGTGTGTGTATGTATGTATGTACATCAATGTGTGTGTGTGTGTGTGTGTGTGTATGTGTGCATCAATGTGTGTATGTATGTGTGTACATCAATGTGTGGATATGTATGTGTGTACATCAATGTGTGTATGTATGTATATGTGTGCATCAATGTCTGTGTATGTATGTGTGTGCAATGTGTGTGTATGTGTATGTGTGTGCAATGTGTGTGTATGCATGTGTGTGCATCAATGTGTGTGTGTGTATGTATGTGTGTGCATCAATGTGTGTGTGTGTATGTATGTGTGTATGTATGTGTGTGCATCAATGTGTGTGTGTGTATGTGTGTATGTATGTGTGTGCATCAATGTGTGTGTATGTATGTGTGTGCATCAATGTGTGTGTGTATGTATGTATGTGCATAAATGTGTTTGTATGTATCAATGCGTGTGTATGTGTGTGTATGTGTATAAATCAGTGTGTGTATGTATCAATATGTGTATGTGTGTTTGTATGTATGTGTGCGTATGTATGTGTGTGAATCAATGTGTGTATGTATATGTGTGCATCAATGTGTGTGTGTGTGTATGTATGTGTGTATGTATGTGTGTGTGTGCATCAATGTGTGTGTATGTATGTGTGTGTATGTATGTGTGTCCATCAATGTGTGTGTATGTATGTGTGTGCATCAATGTGTGTGTATGTATTTATCTGTGTGCATCAATATGTATGAGCATTAATGTGTATGTGTATATATATGTGATTAATACAATGTATACATACACACCACACATGTAAATACACACACAGAAGCACATGCATGAAGTGCGTCAGTGAGAGGTGGGCTGTGGGGTGGGGGTTCAGGGTGCTCTCCTCTCCGGCCCCCTGGGATAGACCAAGCACCCCCCCCCCCCCTCTCCGGCAGCCATGTAGTAATTAGCTGTCATTAGACTGCAGTAGAGACGTTGGTGTGTGGGAGCAGGAGAAGGACAAGAAGGGCTGAGGCGACACATCGATCTGTTCATTAGACCCTTATTTTGGGATCTTCAGTCTGTACATCTGCTCTTCATTCTTGTATCATCCCATCTGTCTAGTAGAATCACAGGTTGCACACACACAGGCTGCACACACAGGCTGCACACACAGGCTGCACACACAGGGCGCACACACAGACCGCACACACACAGGCCGCGCACACAGGCTGCACACACACAGGCTGCACACACAGGCTGCACACACAGGCTGCACACACACAGGCCGCTCACACACAGGCCGCACACACACAGGCCGCTCACACACAGGCCGCTCACACACAGGCCGCACAGTCGCACACACACAGGCCGCACACACAGGCCGCACACACACAGGCTGCACACAGAGGCCGCACACACACAGGCTGCACACACACAGGCTGCACACACACAGGCTGCACACACAGGCCGCACACACACAGGCCGCACACACACAGGCCGCACACACACAGGCCGCACACACACAGGCCGCTCACACACAGGCCGCGCACACACAGGCCGCGCACACACAGGCCGCGCACACACAGGCCGCGCACACACAGGCCGCGCACACACAGGCCGCGCACACACAGGCCGCGCACACACAGGCCGCGCACACACAGGCCGCGCACACACAGGCCGCACACACACAGGCCGCACACACAGGCCGCACACACAAGCCGCGCACACACAGGCCGCACACACAAGCCGCGCGCACACAGGCCGCACACACACAGGCCGCACACACACAGGCCGCGCACACACAGGCTGCACACACAGGCCGCACACACAAAGGCCGCACACACACAGGCCGCACACACACAGGCCGCACACACACAGGCCGCACACACAGGGCGCACACACACAGGCCGCACACACACAGGCCGCACACACACAGGCCGCACACACACAGGCCGCACACACACAGGCCGCACACACACAGGCCGCACACACACAGGCCGCACACACACGCCGCACACACACAGGCCGCACACACACAGGCCACGCACACACACAGGCTGCACACACACAGGCCGCACACACAGGCCGCACACACAGGCCACACACACACAGGCCGCACACACACAGGCCACACACACAGGCCGCACACACACAGGCCGCACACACACAGGCCGCACACACAGGCTGCACACAGAGGCCGCACACACAAGCCGCGCACACACAGGCCGCACACACACAGGCCACACACACACAGGCCGCACACACACAGGCCGCACACACACAGGCCGCACACACACAGGCCGCACACACAAGCCGCGCACACACAGGCTGCACACAGAGGCTGCACACAGAGGCTGCACACACAAGCCGCGCACACACAGGCTGCACACAGAGGCTGCATACACAGGCTGCGCACACACAGGCTGCACACACACAGGCTGCACACAGAGGCCGCACACACACAGGCCGCACACACAGGCCGCACACACACAGGCGGCACACACACAGGCGGCACACACACAGGCTGCGCACACACAGGCGGCACACACACAGGCTGCGCACACACAGGCGGCGCGCACACAGGCCGCACACACACAAGCCGCACACACACAGGCCGCACACACACAAGCTGCTCACACACAGGCCCCCCACACAAGCCACGCACGCACACAGGCCGCACGCACACACAGGCCGCGCGCACACACAAGCCACGCACACACAGGCCGCGCACACAGGCCGTGCACACACAGGCCGCGCACACAAGCCACGCACACACACAGGCTGCACACAGGCTGCACACACAGGCCGCACACACACAGGCTGCACACACAAGCCACGCACACACAGGCCGCGCACACAGGCCCAGCACTGGCATCTCACTCATCATTCGATCACACACATGCTGTAACGCTGCTGACTGCTGGGAGTTGTAGTTATATAACAGCTGCCGGGGTAAGTGATGCCTCGCTTCACATCTGTTGGGTTTGTGTCTCTTGTCAACAGCGAAAAATGTCATATAGGGAATTTATAATTTGCACATTTTCACTCCACTATTCTATCTTGCACTTTTTCCCTTAAAGGAGTACTCCGCCCCTAGACAGCCTATCCAAAGGATAGGGGATAAGATGTCTGATCGCAGGGGTCGCGCCGCTGAGGATACCTGCAATCTCTCATGCAGCACCCACCTGTCTCAGCTGCATGGAGCGATGATCGCTCTGTATCTGAAGACTCACGACTAAGGGGCCGGAGTATCGTGACATCACAACTCCGCCCCCTTGTGACCTCATGCCCTGCCCTCTCAATGCAAGCCTATGGGAGGCGGAGTCATCACTCCGTGCAGCTGAGACAGGTGGGTGCTGCATGAGAGATTGCCGAGGTCCCTAGCGGCGGGACCCCCGCGATCAGACATCTTATCCCCTATACTTTGGATAAGGGATAAGATGTCTTAGGGCCAGAGTACCCCTTTAAGCCATGTATCAATGTTTTTTTTTTTGCCCTGTGGATTCCTACACCACCCATCAAGTAGAGCCAGATTGGGCAAAAATGTGGGGATAATACAAAAAGTTTCAAATAATAAATAAGTTTACAAACCAGTTAAGCCACAAATAAGGGCTGCAGCTAACGATTATCTGAATAATTGATTAGTTGTCGACAATTTCATCGATTAATTGGAAAAAAAACACCAAAATTACAAAAAAAAAAGTTCTAACCGATTTTACTTGAAAAAATATGTACAATGGCCATACTAAAATAGCTTCTAGGATGTCATGTGACCAAAAAGCAGCAATTTTGGCCTTTTTTTTTTTAACATTTACGCCGGCTGCTCTACAGGATCACTAACATTTTATTTTAGTTCAGACAGTTACCCATGCGGCAATACCAAATATGTAAATGTTTTATTTTGTTTTCTTTTTTGCTTTTTAAGTTTGCAATAGGAAAAGAGCGGCTCATTTTTATTGGGGGAGGGGCTTATTTACATTTTTATAAAACTAGTCTGTACACTCCTACTATACACATTGGGGTATGTGCAGACTGTGCAGAGCATTGCATCCTAGTGTCTGTAGTACTGACCGTATTGTTTGTATGGTTTGGTATTTTTTTTATGTTAACGCCATTGACCGTATGGGATATATAATGCTTAATAGTTGGGACAATTAGGCACGTGCTAATACCAAATACATTTATTTTTATTATATTTACATGTTTTTTTGTATGGAAAAAGGGAAAAGGGGGTGCAATGGGTTAATGTGTGTTTTTTTTTACTTTTATTAAACGTTATTGATTTTAGGAGGTATCATTAGATTCCTCATACAGATCAATGCAGTTCTATTGAACTCCATTGATCTGTGTGATTTGTGCTTATCTGATTAAGCCTGTTCCAGGCATGCTCAATCAAATACAGATCCACGGCAGCCAGGGAAGGAGAGGTAAGCGCTCTGGCTACCTCCATAGTCACTGATTGGTGAGCAGTGGGTCAGCGGAGTGTGGGACTGATAGTCAGAGCTCGTCACTCAGGGACTTCACTTACAGAGGCTGCGGCGGTGCGGGATTTGCAGGACCCGCAGGCATAGCGCCTGAACACCCGCCTCCGCCTGCAGCAGCCTCATGACTGCCGGCACCTGCATGTTCCCTTTCCAACGAATCGTCCGATTACTCGATAATGGGATTCCTCGACAACGACTCCCATTATTATATATTATGGATAAAATCGATTAATCGTTGCAGCCCTACCACAAACCCAACGCCTGTGAGAAAGTAAGACTGCAGAGCAAAGAGCAAAACACTATAAAGGGAAGATTTATCAAAACCTGTCCAGACGAAAAGGTGACCTGTTGCCCATAGCAACCAATCAGATCACTACTTTTATATCTGAAAAGGCCTCTGAAAAATGAAAGAAGCGATCTGATTGGTTGCTATGGGCAACAGGTCACCTTTTCTTCTGGACATGTTTTGATAAATCTCCCCCATAATAAATATTCTGAAGTAAAAATGAAGGAATAGGGGAAATTTATTGAGACCTGTGCAGAGGAAAAGTTGCCCATAACAACCAATCAGATCGCTTCTTTCATTTTGCAGAGGCCATGTTAAATATGAAAGAAGCCATCTGATTGGTTGCTATGGGCAACTGGGAAACTTTTTCACAGATCTTAATAATCTCTCCCATGGCACAAATTGTGCCTAAATATAGGCTCCAGAGCCATGATGATAAATTCCGCCCAGTACATAATTTATATATAGAAAGATAGATGGATAGTTATAGATAGATATGAGATTGATAGATAGATATGAGATAGATAAATAGATAGATAGATAGATAGATAGATAGATAGATATGAGATAGAGAGATAGATAGATATGAGATAGATAGAGAGATAGATAGATAGATAGATATGAGATAGATAGATAGATAGATATGAGATAGATAGATAGATATATATGAGATAGATAGATAGATATGAGATCGATAGATAGATAGATATGAGATAGATAGATATGAGATAGATAGATAGATAGATAGATATGAGATAGATAGATAGATAGATAGATATGAGATAGATATGAGATAGATAGATAGATATGAGATAGATAGATATGAGATAGATAGATAGATATGAGACAGATAGATATGAGATAGATAGATAGATATGAGATAGATAGATATGCGCCCCTGTTGCTGTTTATAGCTGTTTCTGCTGACACATAATATCATGTTTCCTGGAGTCTATGGAGCGCAGTTGTGAGGTTTAGCCCTGGGCCCGGTGAGGTTTGCTCGGCCTCCATTAGGAGACATGACTCCATGTGACAGTGTGCGGCGCTCCATTACCTGCCGGCCCGGAGAGGTAACGTTACTATTCTCTCTAGTCAGACTGTACAATTAACACTTCACTGATCCCATCACTACCGAGCCACATAAGAGAGAAATCGGTGGGCACTGTCCACACTGTACCTCACCCCCCCGTACCACCACATACTCAGTGGGATTAGGCTTTCCTTATAACTATATCATTTCTTGGCTTTAAAAAGTTTTGGGCCTATACAGGTTCTTAGTTTCTGGATGTTCCATTCACTTACAGCAAACAGAAATCCTAAAAATAACAAAAAGTAGGAACAATCGATTGAATCATCTGATAACGTCCGCCTATGGCAGAGTTTCCCAACCAGTGTGCCTCCAGCTGTTGCAAAACTTTCAGAATGCCCAGACAAACGCTTGCTGGGAGTTGTAGATTTGCAACATGTGCAACAGCATTTCCCCATGCAGGGTGCCTCCAGCTGTTGCAGAACTACAACTCCCAGCATGACCGGATAGACAACAGCATGCTGGGAGCTGTAATTTTGCAATATGTGCAAATGTTTCCCAACCAGGGTGCCTCCAGCTGTTGAAAAACTACAGTTGTAGCTTTGCAACAGCTGGAGGCACCCTGTTTGGGAAACACTGGCCTATGGCGATCCCTCCAGTCTTATCTGACATTACAGCTGCAGATTATTTCCAGAGACCGCGTTCGGCAGAGCAGGTGCATCCAAGCACATTGTGCACGCAGCGTCCACACAGACCCGGAGGACTACAAAGCCCATCATCAAAATTTAATTTACCTTTTCTCTTCTTTTTTTAAAGAGATATTCCAGAGTGGTGGCCAGACTGCCAAGGCATGATGAGAATTGTATATATGAAACATGTGAAGGGCCACAGGTTGGGGGGAGGGTGTTGGGTCATGCTGGGAGTTTTAGTTTTGCAACAGCTGGACAGACGCTGTTTGGGGAGGGTTATCGGGGCATGATGGGAGTTGTAGTTCTGCAGCAGCTGGAGAAATGCTGGGTATCACTGTTCTAGAAGGTCCCACAGACTGCGGCCCATGATGATTATATGATCATATGTGGCTTGAAGGGTGGGCGTGTGTTTGCTAGATGGGGCGTGGCATGTGGGGAGGGTGTGGCTTGCCAGCCGGACTGACACATTCACCTGAAGATGCAGAGCGGAGCTTGTAGAGTAAGGTACCTGAAGTCCTGTATACTTGCCTGGGACTTGAAACAAAAACCCCATCCTTCACATATGGGGGTAAGTTGGGGTTAATTTAACTATTATATATTTTTATTTGACATATCAGTAACATGTGACCGAGTATTATTGAAATATCTCCAGCCGTACGGACGTTAAACCGGAACATACATTTCCCATAGATTTGCATTGGACTTTAAACAAAAACCCCGACCCTGACAAATGAGGGTAGGTTAGGGTTAAATTAAGTATCCTATATTTTTAGTGGCATGTAGGCGTCATGAATGCAGGAACTGGGTCGTATCACATCAGTGTTAATATTCTTCCACCTTACTTGACATACAAAAGCCCTGAGGCTATGGGGGTCACTGAGGAGGGGACAAGAGGGTCCCAGGATGGACACGGGGGATGGAGACGACAGATCCACTTTGTATTGACAGTGTGAAGTCATTTGGTACATCACACATAGAAGGAGCACCGGAGGCGCGGGTTCACACTTCGTTATGAAGATACGGTCAGCGGATCCGGCTGGGGGGAGTCCGGCCCGTGTCTCATTCATTTAAATGAGCCGTTCAGACTCCGGTCGGCTCATTTTTGCCCCGTATCCGGTTTTGTGACGGGACCTAAAACCGTGTTATGCCGCGATTTTAGGTCCGGTAACAAGACCAGGGCACAAATGAGCCGATCGGAGTCACTATCCTACTCCGGTTGGCTCATTCAAATGAATTAGATACGGGCCGGGTCCGGATGGGATACGGGAGCGCCCGCTTTTCCCTCTACCCAGCCGGATCCGGTTAACGTATCTTCAAAACGTAGTGTGAAACCGCCCTAAGAAAGAGAGCAACGACACTGCGATCTACCCCAAACTTCTGACTTATTACCTTTAAAGGGGTACTCCGGCGCTTAGACATCTTATCCCCTATCCAAAGGACCGCTGGGGACCCCCGGGATCTCGGCTGCAGCACCCACCTCAACGGCTTCCGGCAACACTGGAGGCTTCGGATCCCGACCACGCGAGCGAAAGAGCGTGATGTCACGACTCCGCCCCCGTGTGACGTCACGCCACGCCCCTCAATGCAAGTCTATGGGAGGGGGCGTGACGTCACACGCGGGTGGAGCCGTGACGTCACAACGGCCCCGTGATCGACAGTAATCAGACCCGGAGCAAACACGCTCCGGGGACTGATTTTAACGGGGTGCGGCGTGCAAGATCACGGGGGACCCCCGCGACCAGGCATCTTATCCCTTATCCTTTGGATAGGGGATAAGATGTCTAAGTGCCGGAGTACCCCTTTAACGAGGGCTCAAGTCCTGCAGGAACTTGTGGGAACTGAGTTCCTGCACTTTTTCCACAGCAGGAACACTGTTCCCATTAGCAGGAATCTTGCAGGATCGGTCTTTTGAGTGGAAATCCTGAGTTCCCACACTTTTTTCCAGGACCTGACCCCTTTGCCTTTAGCCTAGTGGTCTCAAACTGTGGCCCTCCAGATGTTGCAAAACTTCGACTCCCAGCATGCCCGGACAGCCAATGGCTGTCCGGGCATGCTGAGAGTTGAAGTTTTGCAATTTATTCCAGCCAGGACCACACCTTGAAGCTTGCTTAGATCTGCGCTATTTATTATGAACCTGCCCCTTTATGATAAATACGAGGGAAGTAAACATGACGTACGCCCGGGCAAACAGCGGTAAAAATAACTCGATTTAGACAAATAATGATGAATTCCCCCTTTAAGTCCTGCAGGCACCGTCTGACACGTAAAGATGCTGAATCCTCCATTCCCTAAGTAATAATCTTCCTTCTCATGATCGCAGAGGGTCTCACCTGGGATATGCCATCCTATTCTGAGAAGGGAAAACCACTCCGCAGCACACTTTATTATTTTTGCTTCTATAGTGCAGCATAGGCTATTATTAGAGAATAATGTAGAGGTTCTTGTGTAGGACTTGTGCTTACCTGTTTTAGCTGATGTGATGAGGCATGAGTTGTGCTCTATGTTGGATGTAAAAATTCCTTCATTGTGCTGCCTATAGTTACAAGGAATTCTCTGGCTGAGGGTGTGGCATTTGATCACTGCACCTAATTAAGCTGCTGGTACTGGAGCTCACCCAGGCGTAGTCATTAGACTTATGAGTGGGTTGTTGTCAGTGTTTTCCTATTCAAAGTGTGTGTTTAGAGAAATGATGTCACAAGGAGAAAGTGATCCTATAGAGATAGCAGCAGTATACAGATAGAGCTGGATGGGAGGAATTTAACTACTATATACCCTGATCCCATAGAGATATCAGCAGTGTACAGATAGAGCTGGAGAGGAGGTGTATAACTACTATATATCCTGTTCCTATAGAGATAGTAACAGCAGTATAAAGATAGAGCTGGAGGGGAGGTGTATAACTACTATATATCCTGATGAAGGACATACCTGAGCCCGCATACCACGCCAAGGTTTCTCAAGTGATGCGGGCATCACTTGAGAAACCTTGGCGTGGTATGCGGGCTCAGGTATGTCCTTCATATAAGGATATACTGGCTAATGTCTCAATTTTACATCAGTTTTGAGGGTTAGCTAATGTCATTGTTACATCCACCACACCAGTGCATTTATGTTATGTTGTGTTTCTGTACTTCTCTATGTTCACATCCACACACCCATTCATCGGGTACGGATGATATATGTTGGTCCTTGTGGTTGGTTGCAGACATCCTCCATTGTATGCATTTTTTGCTGGGGATTGCCCATAGTAACGAACCACAAGTGCAGGACTTGCTATTCCCTATAAATGCACACCAGCATTTGGGCTCAAGCACTTCCTGACATTTGAGACCACGTTCTTGTTGTGTTTGTTTTGTAATAATATACCAAAGCGCCTTTATTATCATGTATAGGTAGCATTTAGATGCACCTGTGAGGCCGGCAACTCATCAGCCTACTTAGGTGGGGCTTATAGCCTGCTTCCTCCCTCCCATTGTTTGTGTGACCACACACTGGAGTTGACACTGGGAGCAGTCTGTAAGTCGGACCAAAAGCTTTTGTAATTGCGCATTTGCCCCTGTTTTCTTGCTTATCATGCACAGGCAGGTTTAGGTTAGGTCCCGCATCACTTGAGAAACCTTGGCGTGGTATGCGGGCTCAGGTGTGTCCTTCATATAAGGATATACTGGCTAATGTCTCAATTTTACATCAGTTTTGAGGGTTAGCTAATGTCATTGTTACATCCACCACACCAGTGCATTTATGTTATGTTGTGTTTCTAGCTATTTAGAAGTGTATAGCTACCATAATACACATGGAAAAATGGCGGCCATGTTTGCAGATTTCTATCATTGTTCGCTGCATAATATACCTAGAACCTTCTCTGAAATATTATTTCATAAAGCCCTCTCCCAACACTTCTTCCTTCAGGGAATAATGGGGCGCTGCCACAATCCAATATGGTTAATAGAAAATTTATTAAAAACTTACGACGCGTTTCTGGGCTATTCTGGCCACCTTCGTCAGGTGCCATTGATCATGAATAGCCATTTGGAATGACTGTAGGGGAACTAAATGAGCTAAAGTATATGGCTGCATCTATGAACGTGTATGTAATGTGTAAAAATGTCCACATCCTTCTGGGTTATCAACAAGAAATTCCAATGATAAAATTCCCCATCGAGTCCATAGGGGGCAGTGTTAAATGTGAACACTTTACATCCAGAGGCTGAACACCTATCCTAACCATATCCAATTGATAAGAAAAGGGGGGGGGAAGCAACAAGGGGTGCACCCCTAGTGAGGACTGTTTGGGGGTGAATCAGAGTGAAAACAAAGAGGGGTCCTTACCCTTAGGTGTTGGGCTCAGGGCACAACGCCTACAGTGGCATCTGTAGAGAGAAAGATAACCGGAACGCTGCCACGAGGCGTCAGACGTCAGTCTATCCGGTCAACGCGTTTCAATCCCGGACAGGGATCTTCATCAGGCATGATAGACCATATCCAATTGGAACAGGTGTAGGGCGCGTTACACTGTATCGCAAGTCGACATCGCCCCTTATGTAAGATCATTGCATCGCAGTGTCTCCATGCTGCCCCCTTGTGTCTGATTATTTCATAGCACTGACTGGATTTGACCCATGTAAGGTTATATCATCGCCGTGTCTACAGCTTGTTGTTATTCTACTCTAATATAATATTCCGCTCCCATCCATCTTACATGTATCCTCAGCGTGTCTCTGTATCTCCCCAGTATGTCATCACTTTACATCTCTATGTCTACCAGCCAGCGAGGCTCCTTCCTCCATACATCACTGTATCTCGATGCTGTCGGGACCTTTCATCTCAGCATGTTCACGTGTCTTCTGGGTGTCAGGTCATTTTATCACTATATGTCCTCACATGCCGATGTTTGCCGCCATCGCTTCAGTCCGATGGTTACGAGATATCGGGCATTACTGAATTATTACGTCGTCTATATATCTGATCATCGCCCTGTTGAAAAGTGGCTTTACCATGTGATTAAAAAAAAATTGTTTTATGAACTGGTGCCAGAAAGTTAAACAGATTTGTAAATTACTTCAATTTAAAAAAATCTTTATCCTTCCAGTACTTTTTAGCAGCTGTATGCTACAGAGGAAATTCAGTTTTCTTTTTTGTCCACTATTTCTTTTTTGTCTCTACTGACACCTGATGCCCGTATCAGGAACTGTCCAGAGCAGGAGAAAATCCTCATAGCAAACCTATGCTACTCTGGACAGTTCCTGACAAGGACAGAGGTGTCGGCAGAGAGCACTGTGGACAAGACAACATTTTTTTTCAAAAAGAACAGAATTTTCTCTGTAGCATACAGCTGCTAAAAAGTACTGGAAGGGTAAAGATTTTTTAATAGAAGTAATTTACAAATCTGTTTAACTTTCTGGCACCAGTTGACTTATAAAGACCTAAAAAATATGTTATTTTTCACTGGAGTACCCCTTTATGATCTGTGTGCATGTGTGTGTGTGTGGGGGGGTTATGACCTCTGAGACCACCAATGAGATTGGGAATGAAGAGACCGCATGGGCTGGAGTGATTCTCTTTGCAGATCCGGCAGCCGGACCTGTTTATTGGCACGATGTACTGTTGTCCAATGCTACACATCCGGATGGCCCAGGGGCCACTGTGCTAGCAAAAAGGGGCCCAGCCCTGTATTGTCAAGGTCAATGGGGGTCCCAGAGGTCAAACGCCCATAAAGTGATGGAATATCAATTGCCTAGAAACACATTAGACAAAGCTATAAGCTATCACATCTAACTGCTGTATTAAGAGATTATACCAGTGGTCTCCAAACCGTGGCACTCCAGCTGTTGCAAAACTACAATTCTCAGCATACCCGGACAGCCAACGGCTGTCCGGGTATGCTGAGAGTTGTAGTTTTGCAACACCTGGAGTGCCACGGTTTGGAGACAACTGGATTATACTAATGTGGATGAATAAAGGTTACGTGTTTTACTCATTATGTCGTGCTGGCCGATCCATTTGCACTGAATATTCGCCATATGGCGTCATTTTTTATCCCTTTTATTTTTTCCTAATACCACGTCCGATGTTTACCACGTGGTTTATAGAGCATTCTACCGAGCATCATGCTAAGTGCCCAAAACTCTGAGCCCTTGGCAGTTTTAGATGTCTCCCGATTGGATGCTAGTGGAGTGTTCCCCACCCAGGGTGCCTCCAGCTGTTGCAAAACGAAAACTCGCTGCATGACCCGAAAGCTTTCAATCATTATGTATGGGCGGGGTAAATCAGGACTCTCAGGCCATGTTCACACGATGGAATTTCCAAGCAGATTCTGGCGGAAGAATTCTGCTTAGAAATTCCGTTGCAGCGCAGTCCCATTGTTTTCAATGGGATTCTGCAGCATTGTTCACACGGCGGAATTCCCGCCGCGGAAATGCTGCCGAAAAAAAGACCGTGGATTTTTCAGTGGTTCTAGTGCATCTTCTGCCATCACCTGCTATTTGCGGAATGTCCGCAAATATTCCGTCGTCTGAATATAGCTTCACTGCGAAAAATCTGCAAGCGAAATTTCACAGCAGATTATGAATGTGTAAAAGAACCCTTAGGCGTCTATGTTTACATGGTGGAATATTTGCAGAACATACGCCCGGAAAACATGGGAGGACATTCCGCAAATAGAGGGCACCAGCAGGACAAACCTGCGCTGGGAATGATTGGAAATGCGCCGTCTCTATAGACGGCAATGCAGTTCTGCGAGGAATCAGGATTTCCACGGCAGAAGGTTCTGCTGCAGCAATTCCACGGTGATCCCATTAAATCAGTGAGACTCTGCTTCAGCGGAATTTCTGCCGGATTTCGCTCAGAAATTCTGTCGTGGGAACATGGCCTTAGAAGTCTAAGACCACAGTATGGGAAAAAGAAAAAATGACTAAGATTGTGAAAAACGTTAAGAGCCACATTCTCATTTCAAAAAAGTAGCTGAAAGTGACAAATTTCTCAAAAAAAAATAATTGGTGCATGTTTGGCGCGAACATTCATAAATAGTAAAATGCCTTTCCCCATAATTATTTTTCACCACAATTTATACAGAAATCCAATAGTAAATGAGTCTGTTATGTCACCTTATATATAAATCTATAATACAGACCGTGTACTATGAAAGCATTGTTTTAGAGGTGTTTTTGTAAAAATTGGCTCGCCACGATACATAGATAGATTAGATAGATAGATAGATATGAGATCGATAGATAGATACGAGATAGATAGATATGAGATAGATAGATAGATATGAGATAGATAGATATGAGATAGATATGAGATAGATAGATATGAGATAGATATGAGATAGATATGAGATTGATAGATACGAGATAGATATGAGATAGATAGATAGATATGAGATAGATATATATGATATAGATAGATAGATATGAGATAGATAGATAGATATTCATGAGATAGATTGATAGATAAAAAAAAATAGATAGATATGAGATAGATAGATATGAGATTGATAGATAGATAGATAGATATGAGATAGATAGATATGAGATAAATAGATAGATATGAGATCGATAGATAGATATGAGATAGATAGATATGAGATAGATAGATAAATAGATAGATAGATAGATATGAGATAGTTTAGATGGATAGATAGATATGAGAGATAGATAAAAAAAATAGATAGATATGAGATAGATAGATAGATAGATATGAGATAGATAGATAGATAGATAGATATGAGATTGATATGAGATAGATAGATATAGATAGATATGATATAGATAGATAGATATGATATAGATAGATAGATATGAGATAGATAGATAGATAGATATGAGATAGATAGATAATAGATATGAGATAGATAGATAGATAGATAGATATGATATAGATAGATAGATAGATATGAGATAGATAGATAGATAGATAGATATGATATAGATAGATAGATAGATATGATATAGATAGATAGATATGAGATAGATAGATAGATAGATAGATAGATAGATAGATATGAGATAGATAGATAGATAGATAATAGATATGAGATAGATAGATAGATATGAGATAGATAGATAGATAGATATGAGATAGATAGATATGATATAGATAGATATGAGATAGATAGATAGATAGATAGATATGATATAGATAGATAGATAGATAGATAGATAGATAGATATGAGATAGATAGATAGATATGATATAGATTAATATTATATAGATAGATAGATATGAGATAGATAGATAGATATGAGATAGATAGATAGATATGAGATAGATAGATAATAGATATGTATACACACAATGCTATCCATTCAAAACATACAGATACCTACAAACACTTCTGTAAATTTTTTTTGCTACAAAAAAAACTACACTGGAACCAATATGGAAAGTCTACAGAACAACATAAGGTAAGAAGATATGATACAGTAATAAGTAAAACAACGCTACATATGGTCCCAATTATTCTTCTGGCCACAACAGATACAATAAATAATAGTACAACTCCGTGTTCACATGTGGCCATATCCAACTCAAGATCCGCATGTGATTCCAAAGTCACAAAAGGGTTAATGTCGCCCCCCGGGACACTGCATCACATGATCAGCCCCTCATCTCCTCATTTTATCATCAGTTCTCATGTTATCGGATCATTACAATTCAGCGGTCTCCATGGCGGGATATTCTGGCGGCTCCCCGCTTCACCACAGGATCAATAAGCTGATTATCTGAGTGTAATACTAGAACACATATACATAATATAATCCATCATTATTACATTGGATTCCTATGTCACCACATTTGCATGTTATATATGAAGACATATAGCGGAGGTTTTGTCAGTACCGTGTTCGTCAGGATGCTTCCCCTCCACGGGGACACTGACTGTGCGCCTCAGGAATTTGGTTCTGGTCGGATCGCTTCTCCTCTCACGTACTAACAGCGGGTGAACCTGAAAAAGGAAGAAATGTGTTATGGAGAATATAAATAGAAGAGATAGGTATAAAAGGGGCAGAGAGGGAACCCTGATATACTGTGTAGAGAAGCATCACCCGGCCCCGCACTGGGTATTACACATAAGGATCTATGAGCAAGAATAGAGAGAAGCCCCCACTCTGACAGACGTGAGCCGTCCATGAATGGCTACTATAGAATACTACATTTCCTTCTCTGGACATGGCGTTTCACTGATTTTCTTAAGAAATAGGGGGCACATTTTGAGAGGGTTTGTCTACTATTATACCACTATTATATGACTACTATAATACTGCCCTCTAAGTACAAGAATATAACTACAATAATATTGTCTCCTATGTACAAGAATATAACTACTATAATACTGCCTCCTATATACAAGAATATAACGACTATAATACTGCCTTCTATATACAAGAATATAACTACTATAATACTGCTCCTATATACAAGAATATATCTACTATAATACTGCTCCTATATACAAGAATATAACTACTATAATACTGCTCCTATATACAAGAATATAACTACTATAATACTGCCCTCTAAGTACAAGGATATAACTACAATAATATTGTCTCCTATGTACAAGAATATAACTACTATAATACTGCTCCTATATACAAGAATATATCTACTATAATACTGCCCTCTAAGTACAAGGATATAACTACAATAATATTGTCTCCTATGTACAAGAATATAACTACTATAATACTGCTCCTATATACAAGAATATAACTACTATAATACTGCCCACTAAGTACAAGGATATAACTACAATAATACTGTCTCCTATATACAAGAAAATAACTACTATAATCCTTCCCCTATATACAGGAATATAATTATTATAATACTGTTCCTATATACAAGAATATAACTACTATAATACTGCTCCTATATACAAGAATATAACTACTATAATACTGCTCCTATATACAAGAATATAACTACTATAATACTGCTCCTATATACAAGAATATAACTACTATAATACTGCTCCTATATACAAGAATATAACTACTATAATACTGCTCCTATATACAAGAATATAACTACTATAATACTACTCCTATATACAAGAATATAACTACTATAATACTGCTCCTATATACAAGAATATAACTACTATAATACTGCTCCTATATACAAGAATATAACTACTATAATACTGCCCCCTATATACAAGAATATAACTACTATAATACTGCTCCTATATACAAGAATATAACTACTATAATACTGCTCCTATATACAAGAATATAACTACTGCTCCTATATACAAGAATATAACTACTATAATACTGCTCCTATATACAAGAATATAACTACTATAATACTGCTCCTATATACAAGAATATAACTACTATAATACTGCTCCTATATACAAGAATATAACTACTATAATACTGCTCCTATATACAAGAATATAACTACTATAATACTGCTCCTATATACAAGAATATATCTACTATAATACTGTCTCCTATATACAAGAATATAACTACTATAATACTACTCCTATATACAAGAATATAAATACTATAATACTGCCCCCTATATACAAGAATATAACTACTATAATACTGCTTCTATATACAAGAATATAACTACTATAATACTGCTCCTATATACAAGAATATAACTACTGCTCCTATATACAAGAATATAACTACTATAATACTGCTCCTATATACAAGAATATAACTACTATAATACTGCCCTCTAAGTACAAGGATATAACTACAATAAAACTGTCTCCTATGTACAAGAATATAACTACTATAATACTGCCCCTATATACAAGAATATAACTACTATAATACTGCTCCTATATACAAGAATATAACTACTATAATACTGCTCCTATATACAAGAATATAACTACTATAATACTGCTCCTATATACAAGAATATAACTACTATAATACTGCCTCTATATACAAGAATATAACTACTATAATACTGCTCCTATATACAAGAATATAACTACTATAATACTGCTCCTATATACAAGAATATAACTACTATAATTCTGCTCCTATATACAAGAATATAACTACTATAATACTGCCTCTTATATACAAGAATATAACTACTATAATACTGCTCCTATATACAAGAATAAAACTACTATAATATTGCTCCCATATACAAGAACATAACTACTATAATACTGCCCCTATAAACAAGAATATAACTACTATAATACTGCTCCTATATACAAGAATATAACTACTATAATACTGCTCCTATATACAAGAATATAACTACTATAATACTGCTTCTATATACAAGAATATAACTACTATAATCCTTCCCTATATACAAGAATATAACTATTATAATACTGCTCCTATATATAAGAATATAACTACTATAATACTGCTCCTATATACAAGAATATAACTACTATAATACTGCTCCTATATACAAGAATATAACTACTATAATACTGCTCCTATATACAAGAATATATCTACTATAATACTGTCTCCTATATACAAGAATATAACTACTATAATACTACTCCTATATACAAGAATATAAATACTATAATACTGCCCCCTATATACAAGAATATAACTACTATAATACTGCTTCTATATACAAGAATATAACTACTATAATACTGCTCCTATATACAAGAATATAACTACTGCTCCTATATACAAGAATATAACTACTATAATACTGCTCCTATATACAAGAATATAACTACTATAATACTGCCCTCTAAGTACAAGGATATAACTACAATAAAACTGTCTCCTATGTACAAGAATATAACTACTATAATACTGCCCCTATATACAAGAATATAACTACTATAATACTGCTCCTATATACAAGAATATAACTACTATAATACTGCTCCTATATACAAGAATATAACTACTATAATACTGCTCCTATATACAAGAATATAACTACTATAATACTGCCTCTATATACAAGAATATAACTACTATAATACTGCTCCTATATACAAGAATATAACTACTATAATACTGCTCCTATATACAAGAATATAACTACTATAATTCTGCTCCTATATACAAGAATATAACTACTATAATACTGCCTCTTATATACAAGAATATAACTACTATAATACTGCTCCTATATACAAGAATAAAACTACTATAATATTGCTCCCATATACAAGAACATAACTACTATAATACTGCCCCTATAAACAAGAATATAACTACTATAATACTGCTCCTATATACAAGAATATAACTACTATAATACTGCTCCTATATACAAGAATATAACTACTATAATACTGCTCCTATATACAAGAATATAACTACTATAATACTGCTCCTATGTACAAGAATATAACTACTATAATACTGCTCCTGTATGCAAGAATATAACTACTATAATAATACTCCTATATACAAGAATATAACTACTATAATACTGCCCCTATATACAAGAATATAACTACTATAATACTGCTTCTATATACAAGAATATAACTACTATAATCCTTCCCTATATACAAGAATATAACTATTATAATACTGCTCCTATATATAAGAATATAACTACTACTATATATAAGAATATAACTACTATAATACTGCCTCCTATATACAAGAAAAAAACTACAATAATACTGCTCCTATATACAAGAATATAACTATTATAATACTTCCTCCTATATAACTATAATCTTGTATATAGGAGGCAGTGTTATAGTAGTTTTATTCATGTACATAGGGGGCAGTATTATAGTAGTTATATTCTTGTATATAGGAGCAGTATTATAGTAGTTATATTCTTGTATATAGGAGCAGTATTATAGTAGTTATATTCTTGTATATAGGACCAGTATTATAGTAGTTTTATTCATGTACACAGGGGGCAGTATTATAGTTGTTATATTCTTGTATATAGGAGCAGTATTATAGTTGTTATATTCTTGTATATAGGAGTAGTATTATTGTAGTTACCGTATATTCTTGTACATAGGGGGCAGTATTATAGTAGTTTTATTCATGTACACAGGGGGCAGTATTATAGTAGTTTTATTCATCTACATAGGGGGCAGTATTATAGTAGTTTTATTCATGTACACAGGGGGCAGTATTATCGTAGTTTTATTCTTGTATATAGGAGCAGTATTATAGTAGGTATATTCTTGTATATAGGAGTAGTATTATTGTAGTTACCGTATATTCTTGCACATAGGGGGCAGTATTATAGTAGTTTTATTCATGTACACAGGGGGCAGTATTATAGTAGTTTTATTCATGTACATAGGGGGCAGTATTATAGTAGTTTTATTCATGTACACAGGGGGCAGTATTATAGTAGTTTTATTCTTGTGCAGTTGCATAATATGGCTGCATGCATGAAAGTGTTTTAGTTGCTGTGTGCGGTGACTACAGTGAATGCAGATAGCTGTAGGATGCAGGATTGCATAAGCCATATACGCTCAGAGGTGGCACGGTAGGTAAACTAGGGCTTCACAATTCCTATATCCCACACGATCAGTGTCGCCCTCTCCAGCTGTTGCAAAACTACAACTCCCTTCGGCTGTCAGGGCATGATGGGAATTGTAGTTTTGCAACAGCTAGATGGTCACCGGTTGGGGAGGGCCCGCTCGGCTGTTCCTCCTGACTGTCCCTATGTGCCCTATCGGCAGTGTCAGACCAGCACGGCGATGGTTAACGCCGATGGCTTTCTTCTTCGCCTCCCATTGGTGGAACGGATCGGGACTTTTTCAGCTGACGGGTTAATTACAATAATTATCCTGTACAAGTAAAAGCAGCGGCTGTGACTATAGAGCCATACTGCTTTATTCTAGCTGTTCTCACCCACTCCATCTTTGTGTCTACCCGCTGCACCACCCCAGTCTTTCCCCTCCTATACCCTCATCGGGGTTCCTAATCCCCCATTTAGGCCCCGTAATACTTGAAATACTAGCAATTTTCTATCCTTGCCATCCACTTGCCCATTACCAACATTTTTTATTATAGCAGCACCCCCAGCTGTGCCCGTCCATCACCCCCCCCCCCCCACCACCATTTCTCCCAATCCTCATTTTGCCTGCAATTCCCTCTTTTTAACCCATCCCTCCATCTGTGCTTCCCTTCCCTGTCTCTATCTCTCTCCCACTCTTTTCCCGCTAATGCTCAGAGTTCCTTGCAGTAACAATGACAGGACAGGATCTGGGAGAGCAGCTTGTAATCCTCCCACATACCCCCCGTCCATCAGCTGCCTCATTCAGCTTCTGTGAGGGGAGGAGGGGGGGATAGAGAGAGGCGCCCACCATCACCGCCGTATCACCTCAGCTCCCCTCATGCTGCCCGACCCCTGGCTGTGTGTCCCCTTGTCCTGCCAGGACCACACCAGACAGACAGAAGCATGCAGAGGGGGTACAGACTGCGTGTGTGGTAGATAGTGCTGCAGGGGAAGCCATTACACCTGGGCCCCTACAGCTCAGGAGCCACAGGGCCAGGGACGTGCACAAGGTGACTAGAAAGGGGGCTTGAGCCCCTGCCCTTCTGATGTTCCTATTATAAGTGCCCTTATCATCATGTGGCCACTTGATAATTTTTTCTATAATAATCTTTATTTTTTTTCTATTTTTTTAATTCAGCCCCTGCCCCCCCCCCCCCCCCCCAAAATGCCAGTGCATGTCCCTGCACAGACCTATAGAAATCTGTCACCAAAGATATATATAACCCTACATATATATAGTAGGTAAGGGTACGTATTTAAACCTCTAACACCAAAAAGAGAACCATGCCACAACAACAAAAAAGTAATAGGATATAAAAAATAAACTTTATTAATGCAATTTAATAATAAAAGATAAAATTAAAACAAAGAAGTAGTAGCAATAAATAGGCACTAGTAGACATACAAAGATATAGGACAATGGTAGGACCCAAGTACATCAAGATATACAAGTATAAAGAGTAAATGCCACAGTAGCTGGTAGGGTACAAGAATAATACCTCCCAAAAGTATACAATAAAGGGTGCCAAACCATACCTACACCTGAACCCCAACGATCGTTTCGCTATTATGCCGCTTCTTCAGGGGGCGTGACGCCCCCTGAAGAAGCGGCATAATAGCGAAACGATCGTTGGGGTTCAGGTGTAGGTGCCTCAGGATCTA
The DNA here is from genome assembly GCF_029499605.1 of Hyla sarda. Taxonomy (NCBI): domain Eukaryota; kingdom Metazoa; phylum Chordata; class Amphibia; order Anura; family Hylidae; genus Hyla; species Hyla sarda. The sequence goes on along the minus strand of NC_079197.1, from coordinate 172,133,731 downwards.
TGGGGGAGACGCTGCAGGAGAGCCCCTAGGACACAGAGGGACTCAACCTGACAGGACCTAAGTACTGTACGGGACTATATCCCGTACTGGGACATCACACCAGTTTCATCCAGAAGCAGATGCATATGGTTCTAAATGCACAATGATGTAATGGTGGTTGATGGAGCAGGTGCATTACACACCTACAGACCTCTATGGATTATTTTGTACCTCCATATAACTCTTGGTTTTCTTACATATAAGTAGTTATTATAGTAAAAAAAAAATAATAATACTAAAAATAAAAAAAATAAAAAAAATCTGCATTGCTTCAGTATGAAGGTGTCTCATGATACAGGACCATAGTGTTTCCGTACAGACCTACTGAACTCAATGGGCTATACTGAACCACCATATAACTAGTGCAAAGTTTCCCAACCAGGGTGCCTCCAGCTGTTGCAAAACTACAACTCCCAGCATGCTTTTGCAACAGCTGGAGGCACCCTGGTTGGGAAACACTGAACTAGTATTTTTCTCATGCATTAAAGACCTATAATAATTAGGGATGAGCGAACTAACAGTAAATTCGATTCGTCACAAACTTCTCGGCTCGGCAGTTGATGACTTATCCTGCATAAATTAGTTCAGCCTTCAGGTGCTCCCGTGGGCTGGAAAAGGTGGATACAGTCCTAGGAGACTCTTTCCTAGGACTGTCTCCAACTTTTCCAGCCCACCGGAGCGCCTGAAAGCTGAACTAATTTATGCAGGAAAATGTATCAACTGCCGAGCCGAGAAGTTCGTGACGAATCGAATTTACTGTAAGTTCGCTCATCTCTAATAATAATCTATGGATCCTACTGTGTTTCTGAGTGATTAAAGGGTATTCCAGGAAAAAAAATTATATATATAATATCAACTGGCTCCAGAAAGTTAAACAGATTTGTAAATTACTTCTATTAAAAAATCTTAATCCTTTCAGTACTTATGAGCTTCTGAAGTTAAGGTTGTTCTTTTCTGTGAAAGTGCTCTCTGATGACACCTGTCTCGGGAACCGCCCAGTTTAGAAGCGGTTTGCTATGGGGATTTGCTTCTAAACTGGGCGTTTCCCGAGACACGTGTCATCAGAGAGCACTTAGACAGAAAAGAACAACTCAACTTCAGCAGCTCATAAGTGCTGAAAGGATTAAGATTTTTTTAATAGAAGTAATTTACAAATCTGTTTAACTTTCTGGAGCCAGTTGATATATAAAAAAAAGTTTTTTCCTGGAATACCCCTTTAATATTATGTAGAAGCAAAAGATATATACACAAGAGATGAGAGCTATAAGGTGATAAATGCACAATGATGTAATCGTAGTAGATCCATTATAGACCTATAGAAATCTATGTATCCTGCTGTACTTCCATATGACTTAAAGGGGCACTCCCCTGGCAAAACTTTATTATTATTAATTTTATTTTTATTTTTTATCAACTAGTACCAGAAAGTTAAATAGATTTGTAAATTACTTCTATTAAAAAAAAATCTTAATCCTTCCAGTACTTATTAGCTGCTGTATGATCCAGAGGAAGTTGTGTAGTTCTTTTCAGACTCACCACAGTGCTCTCTGCTGACACCTCTGTCCATGTCAGGAACTGTTCAGAGCAGGAGAGGTTTTTCTCCTGCTCTGGACAGTTCCTGACATGGATAGAGGTGTCAGCAGAGAGCACTGTGGTCAGACAGAAAGTAAATTCAAAAAGAAAAGAACTTCCTCTGGAACATACAGCAGCTGATAAGTACTGGAAGGATTAAGATTTTTGAACAAAATTAAATTTACAAATCTGTTTGAAGAAAAAAAAATGTTTTCCAGTGGAGTACCCCTTTAAGTTACATCCAGAAGCAGATGCAAAGATATATGATGCTAACTAAATGCACAATAATATAATAGTGGTGGTAGATGGAGCAGGTGCCTTACAGACCTACAGAACTCTATGGGTTATATTGTACCGCCATATAACTCTTGGTTTTCTTATGTATAACTCAGTGTTTCCCAACCAGGGTGCCTCCAGCTGTTGCAAAACTACATCTCCCAGCATGCCCAGACAGCCTGTGGCTGTCTGGGCATGCTGGGAGTTGTAGTTTTGCAACTGCTGGAGGCACCCTGTTTGGGAAACACTGGTATAAGTAGTTATTATAGTAAAAAAAAAAAAAAAAAAAATTATAATCTGCATTGGTTCCAAGGGAGAATATGATGCAGTATGAAGGTGTCTCAGGCTGTCTGGGCATGCTGGGAGTTGTAGTTTTGCAACAGCTGGAGGCACCCTGGTTGGGAAACACTGGTATAAGTAGTTATTATAGTAAAAAAAAAAAAATCTGCATTGCTTCCAAGGGAGAATATGATGCAGTATGAAGGTGTCTCAGGCTGTCTGGGCATGCTGGGAGTTGTAGTTTTGCAACAGCTGGAGGCACCCTGGTTGGGAAACACTGGTATAAGCAGTTATTATAGTAAAAAAAAGAAAAATCTGCATTGCTTCCAAGGGAGAATATGATGCAGTATGAAGGTGTCTCAGGCTGTCTGGGCATGCTGGGAGTTGTAGTTTTGCAACAGCTGGAGGCACCCTGGTTGGGAAACACTGGTATAAGTAGTTATTATAGTAAAAAAAAAAATAATAATAATAATAATCTGCATTGCTTCAAAGGGAGAATATGATGCAGTATGAAGGTGTCTCAGGCTGTCTGGGCATGCTGGGAGTTGTAGTTTTGCAACAGCTGGAGGCACCCTGGTTGGGAAACACTGGTATAAGCAGTTATTATAGTAAAAAAAAGAAAAATCTGCATTGCTTCCAAGGGAGAATATGATGCAGTATGAAGGTGTCTCAGGCTGTCTGGGCATGCTGGGAGTTGTAGTTTTGCAACAGCTGGAGGCACCCTGGTTGGGAAACACTGGTATAAGCAGTTATTATAGTAAAAAAAAGAAAAATCTGCATTGCTTCCAAGGGAGAATATGATGCAGTATGAAGGTGTCTCAGGCTGTCTGGGCATGCTGGGAGTTGTAGTTTTGCAACAGCTGGAGGCACCCTGGTTGGGAAACACTGGTATAAGTAGTTATTATAGTAAAAAAATAATAATAATAATAATAATCTGCATTGCTTCAAAGGGAGAATATGATGCAGTATGAAGGTGTCTCAGGCTGTCTGGGCATGCTGGGAGTTGTAGTTTTGCAACTGCTGGAGGCACCCTGTTTGGGAAACACTGGTATAAGTAGTTATTATAGTAAAAAAAAAAAAAAAAAAATTATAATCTGCATTGGTTCCAAGGGAGAATATGATGCAGTATGAAGGTGTCTCAGGCTGTCTGGGCATGCTGGGAGTTGTAGTTTTGCAACAGCTGGAGGCACCCTGGTTGGGAAACACTGGTATAAGTAGTTATTATAGTAAAAAAATAATAATAATAATCTGCATTGCTTCCAAGGTAGAATATGATGCAGTATGAAGGTGTCTCAGGCTGTCTGGGCATGCTGGGAGTTGTAGTTTTGCAACAGCTGGAGGCACCCTGGTTGGGAAACACTGGTATAAGTAGTTATTATAGTAAAAAAAAAAAAAATTATAATCTGCATTGCTTCCAAGGGAGAATATGATGCAGTATGAAGGTGTTTCAGGCTGTCCGGGCATGCTGGGAGTTGTAGTTTTGCAACAGCTGGAGGCACCCTGGTTGGGAAACACTGGTATAAGTAGTTATTATAGTAAAAAAAAAAAAATCTGCATTGCTTCCAAGGGAGAATATGATGCAGTATGAAGGTGTCTCAGGCTGTCTGGGCATGCTGGGAGTTTTAGTTTTGCAACAGCTGGAGGCACCCTGGTTGGGAAACACTGGTATAAGTAGTTATTATAGTAAAAAATAAATAATAATAATAATAATCTGCATTGCTTCAAAGGGAGAATATGATGCAGTATGAAGGTGTCTCAGGCTGTCTGGGCATGCTGGGAGTTGTAGTTTTGCAACAGCTGGAGGCACCCTGGTTGGGAAACACTGGTATAAGTAGTTATTATAGTAAAAAAAAGAAAAATCTGCATTGCTTCCAAGGGAGAATATGATGCAGTATGAAGGTGTCTCAGGCTGTCTGGGCAAGCTGGGAGTTGTAGTTTTGCAACAGCTGGAGGCACCCTGGTTGGGAAACATTGGTATAAATAGTTATTATAGTAAAAAAAATATATATATATATATATATATATATATATATATATATATATATATATATATATATATATATAATAATAATCTGCATTGCTTCCAAGGGAGAATATGATGCAATATGAAGGTGTCTCACAATACAGGACCTTAGTGTTTCCGTGCACCAGGTTTTACGGCGGTGGACGCACCCACTGAGGCTTTACTAACATTTCTTCTCCCCGTCTGCGGCTGATCTGAGCAGATGAGACCCGTACATGTTAGTGAAGCCAGTAGAAAACCAACATATGTCACTGCAATCTGGGCAAATCTGCAATGGCTGACATTAATGGTTATCATGCGGCTCCTGCTTCTCGTGTAACAGACAATCCGGGATCACGTACGCGGCCACGTTATGGCGCCATTTTATACAGGGTCACCATAGGGCTCCTCTTAGGTTCACACCACGTTTTTGCAATACGGTTCTCGTATCCAGTTTCAGTGTAAAAACCGTATGGAACCGTATTGCAAACCGTATGTATAGACATGTCATAAAAACCGTATGTATAGACATGTCATAGAAAACCGTATGTATAGACATGTCATAAAAACCGTATGTATAGACATGTCATAAAAACCGTATGTATAGACATGTCATAAAAACCGTATGTATAGACATGTCATAAAAACCGTATGTATAGACATGTCATAAAAACCGTATGTATAGACATGTCATAAAAACCGTATGTATAGACATGTCATAAAAACCGTATGCCAACCTAAGCATCCTCTTGTGTACGTTTTGCATCACTTACGGTTTAATCCGCATTTTTTTTCCCGTACACAAAACCGTAGTCTACTATGGGTGAAAAAACTGATAGAAACCGTATACGTTTTTTTTTTTTAATGGTGGTCTATGGGAACCGTGCAAAACCGTATGTGCGTACAGTTCCATCCGGTTTGCACCATACGGTTTTTGACTTAGTACAGGTTTCTTTTTTATTGGAATTTCAATCAAACAAGTGAAACTTTATTCATAATGGAGTGAAAAGTTAAAAACGTATACAGTTTTTTTTCTTAAAAAACGGATGCAACCAGACATCATTTTTCAAGCCGTATACGGTTTTTAACCGTATACGGATTAAAATTTGTACACACGTTTTGATACAGTTAAGGGTGCAGTCACACCACATTTTTGCAATACGGTTCCCGTTTCAGGTTTTTGATGAAAAACGGATTCCTCAAAACCAGACTAAACTGTATTAAAACGTGTGTTTAAATTTCAACCCGTATACAGTTTGAAAAATGATGTCCGGTTGCATCCATTTTTTTATTTTTTAAAAAAGTATACATTTTTAACTTTCACTCCATTACAAATAAAGTTTCATTTGTTTGATTGAAATTCCAAGAAAAAAACCTGTACTAAGTCAAAAACCGTCTGGTGCAGACCGGATGGAACACATAGAGTTCTGTACGGTTCCCATTGACTCCCATGTTAAAAAAAAAAACATATACGGTTTAATACAGTTTTTTACCCGGATCAAAAACAGTGTTAGGCTACAGTTTTGGGTACGGGTAAAAAAAACGGACAAAACCGTACAGGATGCAAAACAGACACAACCTGATGCATCGTTTGGCGTACAGTTTTCAATGGAGAGTCAGTGCATACGGTTTTCAATACGGTTCCGTATGGTTTTCACATAAAAAATGTATACGGGAAATGTATTGCAAAAACGTGGTGTGAACCCGGCCTTAGAGGTGTATTCAGCCTTTACATTGTGGTACTGTATGTATGGAGGTATAAGAGATCATAGGGGACAATATATCCATACAAACAGCACCTAGGGCCTAAGGGAGCACGCGGAGGCACATCTTTGTGCCTAAATCTGTTATCCAGAGGCTGATCAATACACTAGCAGGTTTTAGGTAAAAGATAGAGACATAGGGGGGAGATTTATCAAAACCTGTGCAGAGGAAAAGTTGCCCATAGCAACCAATCAGATCGCTTCTTTCATTTTGCACAGGCCCTTTTAAAAATGAAAGAAGCGATCTGATTGGTTGCTATGGGCAACTGGACAACTTTTCCTCTGCACAGGTTTTGATAAATCTGCCCCATACAGTCTACATTGTGTGCGGAGGTCAGAGGGCCGAGGGATCAGCCATGTTGGCTTTCAGCATTTCTTTGGCGCTGGCTTATTTTCTTCTCCGACATAAACATGCACGCTCGAGGAATGAGAGCGTGTCTTATAGCGTCCTGATGTAAGATAGGAACAGTTAAAAAAAAAATTATAAGGCTTCACACTGGATGACGTTTGTAATAGAGGTGAATTTTTTGTTGGGGGTAAAGATGTGAATTGACTTAAAGGGGTACTCCGGTGGAAAACTTTTTTTTTTTTTTTTTAAATCAACTGGTGCCAGAAAGTTAAACAGATTTGTAAATTACTTCTATTAAAAAATCTTAATCCTTCCAGTACTTATTAGCTGCTGAAGTTGAGTTGTTCTTTCCTGTCTAAGTGCTCTCTGATGACACCTGTTTCGGGAACTGTCCAGAGTAGAAGCAAATCCCCATAGCAAACCTCTTCTACTCTGTGCAGTTCCCGCGACAAGCAGAGATGTCAGCAGAGAGCACTGATGCCAGACAGAAAAGAATAACTCAACTTCAGCAGCTGATAATTATTGGAAGGATTAAGATTTTTTAATAGAAGTAATTTACAAATCTGTTTAACTTTCTGGAGCCAGTTGATATTTAAAAAAAAATTTAAAAAAAAATAAAAGTTTTTCCTGGAATACCCCTTTAACCCCTTAAGGACCTGGGGCGTATGGATACGCCTTGGCTTTCTGGTACTTAAGGGCCCAGGACGTATCCATACGCCCGTGGGAATTTCGGTCCCTGCCGCTCGCCGGGCGGGGATCAGACCGGGATGCCTGCTGATATCGTTCAGCAGGCATCCCGTGCAAATGCCGATGGGGGTCATCAGACCCCCCCCATGTCGGTGATCATGGCAGATCGTTGGTGAATTCACACTAACGATCTGCCGGGATTCGGGTCATACGGGTCACGTGTAACCCGATGACCCGGAGATACAAGGTGATCGGGGGTGTACAATACACCCCCTATCACCCACTGTATCTATGGGGAGGTGGCGATTTCGTCACCCCCCCCAGGAGCGCTGCTATTGGCTGGACGATCGTCCAGCCAATAGCAGCCGGCAGGGGAGGGGTTAACTGCATCTTCTTGCAGCTCTGCCCGTTAACTGAGTTCAGTCAGCGGGCACAGCTGCTCGAAGGTGCCAGGGACCCCCCTCTGTGCGATCAGAGCCCCCTTAGGGAAGAAGATCTGCAGGGACAGAGCAGGGAAAGAATACACTCCAGGGCAAGGTAGGAGTGAGTGTAAAAAAAAAAAGGAAAAAATAAATAAAAAATCCCCCCCCCTGACACCCTAATAGGTCCCCAAAGGTCCACCACAAATTTTTCAGTGTGACCCGGGCCCTATTAGGGGTTCAGGGCGCTGCATATGCCCCCCCCCCCCCCCCCATTTATTTTTTTGTCCGCAATTTTTTTTCCTCCCTTATATTCCTAATTATATCTAATAGTTACATCAAGCACTCACTACATACATTTCCATGCGGTACTAAATTTTCCCTTTTCATTTTAATTTTCCATAATTTGACCCCAATGTACAGTGGTCCCTCAACATACGATGGTAATTCGTTCCAAACGACCCATCGTTTGTCGAATCCATCGTATGTTGAGGGATCCGTGCAATGTAAAGTATAGGAAGCTGTACTCACCTGTCCCCGTCGTTCCGGACCAGGTCCTCACCGCTCCTGATGCTGTCCCAGGGGCTCCCGATGCTGTACCGCTGCTCCGGTGTCTTCTTCGCGATCCTCCGGCTTCTTCCGCATCTTCTGCAGGGTCCGGGCCTCGCTTTCTGGCGACGTTATTACGCTGCTGCGCCGGCACGGCGTGCATAGTGACGTAATAACGACGCCGGAAAGCGAGGCCCGAACCCTGGAGGAGATGCGAAAGACGCCGGAGGATCGCGAAATGGGCCCGGAGCAGCAGGAATAGGTAAGCGAACCTGCCCGGGATGCTTAAACTGCTATCCGACAGCAGCTTAAGCATTTTGCGCTGTCGGATAGCAGTTAATGTGATGGCCCCGACATATAAAAGCATCGTATGTCGATTTCATCATATGTCGGGGCCATCGTAGGTCGGGGGGTTACTTTACCAAGTCCAGAGTACATTCCAAATTTTAACCCCATAAAACCACTAAACTGCCCCAAAAAAAATTTCAGCAAAAAAATAAATAAATAAACTGATAAGACCTATGGGGGTATTTTTTCAAAACAACGGGTCATGGGTCACTGAGTCACTATCATCGGGGACATTTTATGTTGCCTTAAATGCGCAGCGCTCTCTCTTCACCTGAGCGGGGTGCGCATTTGAGGTAACAGGTTAGGGACGGCCACACACATCACATTCCCAGAAAGATGATTCAGAGCATAGGGTTTGGGGTGGGCATATTCTTTAGTTTTGGCTATGCTCTGGGTCATCATTCTGGGAATATAACCTGTTTTATAATTTTATGTCCCACTGTACCCCATTTTAGTAACTTACCCCATGTAATGCCCCTTTAGGGGGGGTCCCACTGCTCTGGCTCCACAGGCAGCGATTTCGAAGCTCAAGGCCCCTGACTGAACTCCTGTTTTTCTGTGACCGGTCCAGATATGAGGTATGTCCTTATTCCAAAGAAATGTATTTACAAATTTAATTTATTTTTTGCTGTTCTGGCACTAAATGCGACATGCCCCCCCATTTCAGCAAAATTTGCAAATGTGACTCCTCTTCTGAGCATTGTAGTGCGCCCACAGTGCACTTGACATCCACACATGGGGTATTCCATACTCAGAAGAGATGGGGTTACACATTTTGGGGGGAATTATCTCCTATTACCCCTTCTAAAAATCAAAAATTTGCGGAAAAAACTGCATGTTAGTAAAAAAAAAATTATAATAATAATTTACACATCCAAAGTAGTCAAACACCTGTGGGGTGATAAGGCTCACTGGATCCCTTGTTACGTTCCTTGAGGGGTGTAGTTTCCAAAATGGTATACCATGTGTTTTTTTTTTTTGCTGTTCTGGCACCATAGGGGCTTCCTAAATGGGACATGCCCCCCAAAAACCATTTCTGCAAAATGTGCTTTCCAAAAGCCAAATGTGACTCCTTCTCTTCTGAGCATTGTAGTGCGCCCGCAGTGCACTTGACGACCACACATGGGGTATTACCATACTCAGAAGAGATGGGGTTACAAATTTTGGGGGGCATTTTCTTCTATTACCCCTTGTAAAAATGTAAAATTTGGGGGAAAACCAGCATTTTTGTGAAAAATAAATGTTTTTTCATTTACACATCCAACTTTAACGAAAAGTCGTCAAACACCTGTGGGGTGTTAAGGTTCACTGTACCCCTTGTTACGTTCCTTGAGGGGTGTAGTTTCCAAAATAGTATGCCATGTGTTTTTTTTTTTAAACTGTTCTGGCACCATAGGGGCTTCCTAAATGCGACATGCCCTAGAAAAACCATTTCAGCAAAATGTGCTTTCCAAAAACCAAATGTGACTCCTTCTCTTCTGAGCATTGTAGTGCGCCCGCAGTGCACTTGACGTCCACACATGGGGTATTACCATACTCAGAAGAGATGGGGTTACAAATTTTGGGGGGCATTTTCTCCTATTACTCCTTGTAAAAATTTTAAATTTGGGGGAAAACTAGCATTTTAGTGAAAAAAAAAATGTTATTAACACATCCAACTTTGACATAAAGTCGTGAAACACCTGTGGGGTGTGAAGGCTCACTGTACCCCTTGTTACATTACTTGAGGGGTGTAGTTTCCAAAATAGTATGCCATGTGTTTTTTATTTTTATTTTTTTGCTGTTCTAGCACCATAGGGGCTTCTTAAATGTGGCATGCCCCCCAAAAACCATTTCAGAAAAACTCACTCTTCAAAATCCCATTGTTGCTCCTTCCCTTCTGAGCCCTCTACTGCGCCCGCCGAACACTTGACATCCACATATGAGGTATTTCCTTACTCGAGAGAAATTGGGTTACACATTTTATGAAGATTTCTCTCCTTTTACCCCTTGTAAAAATTGAAAAACTGGGTCTACAAGAACATGCGAATGTAAAAAATGAAGATTTTGAATTTTCTCCTTCACTTTGCTGCTATTCCTGTGAAACACCTAAAGGGTTAACACACTTACTGAATGTCATTTTGGATACTTTGAGGGGTGCAGTTTTTATAATTGGGTCATTTGTGGGGTATTTCTTATATGAAGGCCCTTTAAATCCACTTAAAAACTGATCTGGTCCCTGAAAAATTCCGATTTTGAAAATTGTGTGAAAAATTGGAAAATTGCTGCTGAACTTTAAAGCCCTCTGGTGTCTTCCAAAAGTAAAAACATGTCAACTTTATGATGCAAACATAAAGTAGACATATTGTGTATGTGAATCAATGTATAATTTATTTGGAATGTCTATTTTCCTTATACGCAGAGAGCTTCAAAGTAAAAAAAAATGCAAAATGTTCTATTTTTTAATCAAATTTTGGAATTTTTCACCAAGAAATGAAACAAGTAACGACAAAATTTCACCACTAACATAAAGTAGAATATGTCACGAAAAAACAATCTCGGAATCAGAATGAAAGGTAAAAGCGTCTTAGAGTTATTAATGCTTGAAGTGACAGTGGTCAGATGTTCAAAAAATGGCCGGGTCCTTAAGGTATATTTGGGCTGGGTCCTTAAGGGGTTAAATCTTCTGCTGAACCTATCAGGAAATTCAAGTTTGTCAATGGGACTGCGGCTATGTCTGCTGTAATTACCACGTACATAAGCCGCAATTCCAAATGATTTCTACTCCATGCAGAATATCTACTCCTTCAATTAAAAAATCTTAATCCTTCCAGTACTTTTTAGGGGCTGTATACTAAAGAGAAATCCAAAAAAGAAATGCATTTCCTCTGATGTCATGACCACAGTGCTCTCTGCTGACCTCTGCTGTCCATTTTAGGAACTGTCCAGAGCAGGAGAAAATCCCCATAGCAAACATATGCTGCTCTGGACAGTTCCTAAAATTGACAGCAGAGGTCAGTAGAGAGCACTGTGGTCATGACATCAGAGGAAATGCATTTCTTTTTTTGGATTTCTCTTTAGTATATAGCCCCTAAAAAGTACTGGAAGGATTAAGATTTTTTAATAGAAGTGATTTACAAATCTGTTTAACTTTCTGGCACCAGTTGATAAAAAAAAAAAAAGTTTTCCACGGGAGTACCCCTTTTTTTTAGCTCTTTTTTTCTTCTTCTCCATAACGGACCCTGAACAGGGTTGGAGCACAACGGGCACCACCGGACTTGGCATGCAATCCGTCGGTTGTGCGTTATTTTGGAGGAGTAAAATAGCGGACATGCAGGCTTTTTTTTCCCCGCTCAGCTCCCGTTATTTTGTAATGGAACTCCCTTTAGCGAAGCCCGATGGCATTGTGAATGAGCCCTTACCCTCCTCCACGCAGGCCAGACGAAGCGAGAGCTGAAAGTATATGCAACCTACTATGCCTTGGGCAAGATAGTCACAATCCTTCATTCTAACCACCTATCCATAGGACAGACAATCAATGATTGGGAAGGCATCAGAACTCTGGAACCGCCACTCATCACATGAATGGAGGCTCCATGCTCCCCCTTCTCAATACCCAAGCACTATTTATTTTAAAGGGGTATTCCAGGAAAAAAAAATGATATCAACTGGCTCTGGAAAGTTAAACAGATTTGTAAATTACTTCTATTAAAAAATCTTAATCCTTTCAATAATTATCAGCTGCTGAAGTTGAGTTGTTCTTTTCTGTCTGGCAACAGTGCTCTCTGCTGACATCTCTGCTTGTCTCGGGAACTGCACAGAGTAGAAGAGGTTTGCTATGGGGATTTGCTTCTAAACTGTGCGCTTCCTGAGACACGTGTCATCAGAGAGCACAAAGACAGAAAAGAACAACTCAACTTCAGAAGCTCATAAGTACTGAAAGGATTAAGATTTTTTGATAGAAGTAATTTACAAATCTGTTTAACTTTCTGGAGCCAGTTGGGATGTATAAAAAAAAGTTTTTTCCTGGAATACCCTTTAATATGTTGATTCTTCTGCCAGAGTCCAAATCCTTGTTGGAATTTCCATCTGGGAACTTCTTATATGTGAACTGAACACCGCGAAACCTATTGAAATCAATGGTCATGTGATGCAAGTCGGAATCCGCACAAGATTTCCATGAGTAAATTCTATGTGGATTCTCTGTAGTGTGGAAAGGACCTTACAGGATCCACTTCTAATACCACAGGGCACATCACACACATCTAATAGGGTATTGATATAACTATTCAGTAAATGCATGTTATGGTTTTAAAGGGGTACTCCACCCCTTTGGATAGGGGATAAGATGTCTTGGGGCCGGAGTATCCCTTTAAGCAACAAGTTTTGGCTTTGTGGCACCAGATCCCTGATAAAGATTCTGGGGCCACCATGCTGAAACGCAATGCTTATTAAAAATTTGAAGATGAACCAGCCTGACGAAGGGTCCGGTGTGGACCAGAAACGCGTTGCTTGTGTAGTTCTGTTATAAACCGACTTTTAAGACATAACCAGATGTCCTAGTCCTAACTACCTCCAGCAGACCAGCGCCAGAGACGGTCGTTTTTTTCTACCCTGTATATTGCTTTTCACTGGAAGCAACGCATTTCTGGTCCGTACCAGACCCTTGGTCAGGCAAGGTATATACACCTTGCCTGACGAAGGGTCCGGTATGAACCAGAAACGTGTTGCTTGTGTACTTCTGTAATAAACTGACTTTTTAGATATTACCAGATGTCCTAATCCTAGTATATTGCTTTTCACTGGAAGCAACGTGTTTCTGGTCCGTACCAGACCCTTCGTCAGGCAAGGTGTATACACCTTGTCTGATGAAGGGTCCGGTACGGACCAGAAACGCGTTGCTTGTGTACTTCTGTAATAAACCAACTTTTAAGACATTACCAGATGTCCTAGTCCTTACTACCTCCAGCAGACCAGCGCCAGAGACGGTCGTTTTTTCTACCCTGTATATTGCTAATTTTTTATTTATTTTTTTGTCATTCAAGCATATGGGCATCTAACATCTAACGTAAACCAATGTCTAAGTATTAAGGTGGAGCACTCACCAAATGTGAAGACAGTATTCGTTTATTATTTGTCTGGCATGACACAATACAAAAAGGTTCAGTGGGGACACAGGAAACAGAGTGTGAAACAAGGGTGACCTTTTTTGTATTGTGCCATGCCAGACGACTAGCAAACAAATACTATATTTACATTTGGTGAGTGCTCCACCTTACTATCTTTTCTACTTTGACATTGTAAATCTACTACTATGGATTATGTGTTGTTGAGCACCAAAACATTGTGATTTCGTAAGGCCGGATGCATTGGTTGTCCTGTACTTATCTCCTTGATTCCTTACGCTACAAGTTTCATGCCCTGTGCCCCAGAGTTTTCTTCTCTCCCTTTTTTGTAATAACAATAATTTCATTAATAAGTGATAACCGCTCAGGTAAGTGAGCTCCTTTAAAGGGTAGCTCCCACCATCTTTTTTTTTTTTTTTTTTGTCCCTGCCTATTGCACATCTATCCCTAACCCCCTCCCTGCTTTAAATTTTTTTTTTTTTACTATATTAAAATTTTTTGTCTTTTTTGTCTGCCTGGTAGTGTGCTCACTACCAGGCAGACTTCCCCAGCAGGCACCACATCACTGATGCCTGCTGGGGCCGAATTCCACCCTTACTTCATCTATACAGGGTGCCTCCAGCTGTTTCACCACTACAACTCTCAGCATGCCCTGACATCAAAGGATAGGGGATAATATGTCAGATCGCCAGGGTCCCGCTGCTGGGGACCCCCGGGATCGCCGCTGCGGCATTACTGCACAGAGCGAGTTCGCTCTGTGCGTAATGACGGGCAATACAGGGGCCGGAGCATCGTGACATCATGGCTCCGCCTCTCATGACATCATGGCCGGCCCCCTTAATGCAAGTCTATGGCAGAGGGCATGACGACCGCCACGCCCCTCCCATAGACTTGTATTGAGGGGCGGGCCGTGACATCTCGAGGGGCGGAGCCGTGATGTCACGATGCTCCGGCCCCTGTATTGCCTGTCATTACACGTAGAGCGAACTCGCTCTGTGCAGTAATGATAGCGGGGTGCCGCAGCGGTGAGGACCTTGGAGTTAGTCACATGATGTTGTTGTCACATGTTTGTTACCCAGAGAGCACCAGCTAACCAGGTGACCTGCAGCTTGACCTATGGGCTCCTTGCTCTGCCCCCCTTTATAAGGAAGGGAGGAGCCGCAATCTGCCTCTTTAATCATTCATTTCTCTTCTCTGCTGAGGTCAAGTCCAGTGCAGACGTCTCAGAGGCAGTGTCCAGCACATCTGGAGGCCTCAAGCCTAACCGGCAGTCACATGTCAGTAAGTCAAGTCGTCTACGTCTGCTGTCACTACCTACAGTCAAGTCAAGTCTATAGTCAAGTCTATAGAGTTGAAGTCGGTCCAAACACTGCAAGTCTAGCAAGCTGCAAGGTTCCCTCCGTGTTACTGGCCACCTCTCTGGGATCCTGGCCTAGCTGTAAAGACTGTTACCATCTGTCTACCTCAGTAAAGCTACCGTTAACCCTAACCTGTCTTGGACTATTATTGCCCTGCCTAACGTTGGGGTAGCGGTGCTACAGTTCGGGTGTTACCAGGGAAACCACGCCCTGGCATCACGAACATTTAGGGGTTAATAACACCTGCCCCTGGGCTACAACATCTGCCCCATACACCTCCCCTTCCCACCCTGTGGCCCACCACAGATTCAATATAATATAGCCTGTGCCCGACATCCCCGCAGTCGTGTTCCAAAAAGTCATGGAAAGCTTCCTAGAAGAGCGGATCTGGATGATTGGATCTGATGGATCTTATTATGGCTACAATCTGACATTTACAGCAGGATCCCTACATGCAATCACCGCCATATAGACATAAAGATAGGTAAAACGAGATCCAAGAAACGGAGATGAATCGCGCTGCCACAAGAAGTATGTATAGGTAAATTTATTGCACACAAAGGATCCACGCAACGCGTTTCAAAGCCGCTCCGGCTTAGAAAAAGCCGGAGCGACTTTGAAACGCGTTGCGTTGATCCTTTGTGTGCAATAAATTTACCTATACATATCGTATTTTTCGCCGTATAAGACGCACTTTTTCTTCCCCAAAACTGGGGGGGGGAAAGGTTGGTGCGTCTTATACGGAAAATACCGCGGTGGTCCCTGCGGTTATCAATGGCCGAGACCCGCGGCTAATACAGGGCATCACCGATCGCGGTGATGCCCTGTATTAACCCTTCAGACGCGGCGATCAAAGCTGACCGCCGCGTCTGAAGGGAAAGTGACACTAACCCGGCTGCTCGGACAGGCTGTTCACCGCGGCGTCCCGAACAGCTTACAGGACATCTGAAGGGACCTTACCTGCCTCCTTGGTGTCCGATCGGCAAATGACTGCTCCGTGCCTGAGATCCCCTGCATGGCCGGCGCTCTCCTTCGTCGTCATCACGTCGTCGCGCACGCCGTCCCGTCATCCGATAGGAACGGCGTGCGTAGCGACGTGATGGCGGCGAACGGAGAGTGAGGATACCGGGCAGCAGAGACATTCCGGAGCAACGGGGACACCCCGGGGACGCTGCGACAGCGATGGAGGGCGACATCCAGGGCAGCGGTGACGAGTGGTGACGGGTCCGGAGCGGCGGGGACACGTGAGTACTACCTCCTATACCAGTGGTCTTCAACCTGCGGACCTCCAGATGATGCAAAACTACAACTCCCAGCATGCCCGGACAGCCAACGGCTGTCCGGGCATGCTGGGAGTTGTAGTTTTGCAACATCTGGAGGTCCGCAGGCTGAAGATCACTGTCCTATACTTTACATTGTATTTGGTGCAGAATCTTTTTTTTTCTAGATTTTCACCCTTTATAATTGGGTGCGTCTTAGGTGCCGGAGCGTCTTATATGGCGAAAAATACGGTACTTCTTGTGGCAGCGCGATTCATTTCCCTTTCTTGAATCTCCTTTTACCTATATTTGCGCCCGGACGCTGGGAGCCGCAGCAGCCGCTATTACAGGATTGAAGCGCATTGAGTATTGCGCTTCCGTCTGCACAACTCTCTTAGGTGAGTGCGTTTTGATTGGGCTCTTCACTATCTCACCCATCAGGTCCCATCCGGGGGCGCGCAGTCGCGCACCCTATTTTTTTTTTTTTTGTACTTTATAGACATAAAGATGTCCCCACAATACATCCAACGTTCCGATTTTCATTGCGATAGTAAAGGTGAGGATGTCAGATATTACGGTACGTTCTCGATAGAGTTTATGGGTGAAATCCTAGAGGCGGCCTGTGGTGGGTGACATGACCGGACAGTCTGCACTAGCGAATCCCATTGTTATAGGGGGAGATTTATCAAAACCAATGCAGAGGAAAAGTTGCCCAGTTGCCCATAGCAACCAATCAGATCGCTACTTTCATTTTGCAGAGGCCTTGTTAGAAATGAAAGCAGTGATCTGATTGGTTGCTATGGGCAACTGGACAACTTTTCCTCTGGACGGGTTTGATAAATCTCCCCCATAGTGTTTATTTCGGTGGCGGATCACTTGTTCGGAGCACTTACCTCCTCCTCATCGAGCATAAGAAGCTGGTTTCCAGAGATGACACAGTACCGGGGGTTCCAGGCTGGGCGGTCATACGGAGAGGTGACGTAGGGCATCCGATGCATGGGAGGTCCACGAGCATCTACGAGACAAACAGGGAATTGTTTTATTTTAATTTCCATCCAGCCATTGCAGGAATGTTGACACGTTCACATCAGAGCTAGGGTCGCCACTAGAGATGAGCGAACTTACAGTAAATTCGATTCGTCACGAACTTCTCGCCTCGGCGGTTGATCACTTTTCCTGCATAAATGAGTTCAGCTTTTCATCAACTGCCGAGCCGAGAAGTTCGTGACGAATCGAATTTACTGTAAGTTCGCTCATCTCTAGTCGCCACCTTTCTTGCAAAAAAAAAATACCGGCCATGCTAATCTGCATAATTAATTATACATGCGTGACATCACAGGATACACATGGGGAAATACTGTCCTATTCTGACCCCTATAACGCCTTTATTTCTCCTTATACGGCCTGTACGAGGGATCATTTTCTGCGCCCGATCTGTAGTTTTTAACACAGGACTATTTTTGTTTCGATGTGACTTTTTGATCACTTTTTTTTTTTAAATTAAATTCGGGAGTTGCAGTTAGTTATTAACTACAACTCCCAGCATGCCCTGATACAGCCTGTGGCTCAGCAGCTGCCCCAAACGAAAACTACAACTCCCAGCATGTTGGACTATATAGTAGTATATAGTATAGGTCAAAGTTTTCCAACCAGGGGTGCCTCCAGCTGTTGCAAAACTACAACTCCCAGCATGCTGGACTAAATAGTAGTATATAGTATAGGTCAGTGTTTCCCAACCAGAGCGCCTCCAGCTATTGCAAAACAACAACTCCCAGCATGTTGGACTATATAGTGTTATATAGTATAGGTCAATGTTTTCCAACCAGGGGTGCCTCCAGCTGTTTAAAAACTACAACTCCCAGCATGTTGGACTATATAGTAGTATATAGTATAGGTGAGTGTTTCCCAACCAGGGGGGCCTCCAGCTGTTGCAAAACTACAACTCCCAGCATGTTGGACTATATACTGTAGTAGTATATAGTATTGGTCAAAGTTTTCCAACCAGGGGTGCCTCCAGCTCTTACAAAACTACAACTCCCAGCATGTTGGACTATATAGTAGTATATAGTATAGGTGAGTGTTTCCCAACCAGGGGGGCCTCCAGCTGTTGCAAAACTACAACTCCCAGCATGCCCGGACAGCCAACGGCTGTCCGGGCATTCTGGGAGTTGTAGTTTTGCAACAGCTGGAGGCGTTCTGGTTGGGAAACACTAGTATAGTTTATGGTGTAACATTCCGGGAGTTGGAGGATTGGTTGGATAAATATCAACCACTGCATTGCCGGTATTTCTAATATAAAAATACCGGCAGGGTCGCCAAAATACCGGCTGTTCCGGTAAAATACCGGCCAGGTAACAACCCTAATCACAGCACTGGAAGAATAGCAAAGCATGCAGCAGTGCAACCTGATAGAACCCCATTATGAATCAACCCCCCGTATCCAGCATCACTGGGGTGCACTGTACAATGAACCCCAATTGTGTGTCACTTTTTTACGCTCATAACAAAAACCAAAAAGCAGATGTGAACAGAACCTTACTGCTGGAATTTATTGCAGTGTTCTACCTTCTGCATCTCAATGAAGGGCTTTGGCGGATGAATGACAAATTCACATACGCCCCCGAAAAGAGGAAACAACTAGAGACAGTCAGAGAAGAGCTGCAAAAGTTTTTGCAATGAAAAGGATTCAGGCTTGCAGTCAGTTTTTTGGTTTCTCATGATGCAGAAGGACTCTTGTCCAGCTTTTTCCCTCTCAGTATAAGGCTGCATTCACACCACGTTTTTCAATGTGAAAACCGTACGGAACCGTATCGAAAACCGTACGCATTGACTCTCCATTGAAAACCGTATTCCAAACGATGCATCAGGTCACGTCCGTTTTGCACCCTGTACGGTTTTGTCAGTTTTTTTTCCCGTACCCAAAACCGTAGCCTACCATATTGAAACGTATACGTTTTTTTTTTTTTAACATGGGAGTCAATGGAAACTGTATGTGCGTACGGTTCCATCTGGTTTTCACCATACGGTTATTGACTTTGCACAGTTTTTTTTTTTTTCTTGAAATTGCAATCAAACAAGTGAAACTTTATTCATAAAGGAAAGAAAAGTTAAAAACGCATACATTTTTTTTTTCTTAAACGGATGCAAACGGACATCATTTTTCAAACCGTATACGGATTAAAATTTGTACACACTTTTTGATACAGTTTAGTCAGGTTTTGAGGAATCCTTTTTTTATCAGAAACCTGATACGGGAACTGTATTGCAAAACCGTGGTGTGAACCAAGAGCCTAAACTGTATCAAAACAGGTGTACAAATTTTTATCCGTATACGGTTTGAAAAATGACGTCCGGTTGCATCCGTTTTTTAAGAAAAAAAAGTATACGTTTTTAACTTTTCATTCCATTATGAATAAAGTTTCACTTGTTTGATTGAAATTCCAAGAAAAAAACCTGAGCAAAGTCAAAAACTGTATGGTGAAAACCGGATGGAACCGTACACACATACAGTTCTGTACGGTTCCCATTGACTCCCATGTTTTAAAAAAAAATGCATACGTTTCAATACGGTTTTTCACCAGGAACAGAAACCGTGGTAGGCTGGGTTCACGCTACGTTTTTGCCATACTGTTTTCAATCCGTTTTTCTAAAGAAAACCGCATGGCAAAAAAAAACGGATGGAACAGTATGGAAAAAAGTAAACCGTATGCGTTTTTAAACAGTATACTGTTTTTAAAAGTGCATACAGTTCCGTCAGTTTTTATTAAAAAAAAAAAACATACGTTTTTGAAAATTTTGTCCATTTTTAATGGGAGGGGTCTTGGGTGGGGACTTTAGGATTCAAATGCGCATGTGCAAAGTAAAAACGTATAAGTTTTTCCCGTATGGAACTGTGTACATGTGCGTTTCCCATTGACGTCCATGTTAAAAAAAAAAACATATGCGGTTGCAGTACGGTTTTTAAACCGGAGTCAAAACCGTGGTTGACCACAATTTTGTCTCCGGTTTAAAAACCGTACTGCAACTGCATACGTTTTTTTAAACATGGACGTCAATGGGAAACGCACATGTATACGGTTCCATACGGGAAAAACGTATACGTTTTTACTTTGCTCATGCGCATTTGAATCCTAAAGTCCCCACCCAAGACCCCTCCCATTAAAAATGGACAAAATTTTCTAAAACGTATGTTTTTTTTTTTAATAAAGACTGACGGAACTGTATGCACTTTTAAAAACAGTAAACTGTTTGAAAACGCATACGGTTTACTTTTTTCCATACTGTTCCATCCGTTTTTTTTTGCCATACGGTTTTCTTTAGAAAAACGGATTGAAAACAGTATGGCAAAAACGTAGTGTGAACCCAGCCGTAGACTACGGTTTTGGGTACAGGTAAAAAAATGGACAAAACCGTATAAGACGCAAAACGGACTAAACCGGATGATGCGTTTGACATACGGTTTACAATGTTAAGTCAATGCATACGGTTTTCTATACGGATTCCTCAAAACCTGACTAAACTGTATCCAAACGTGTGTATAAATTTTAATCCGTATACGGTTTGAAAAATGATGTCCGGTTGCATCAGTTTTTTAAAGAAAAAAACTTATACGTTATTTCATTCCATTATGAATAAAGTTTCACTTTGATTGAAATTCCAAGAAAAAAAAACTGTGCAAAGTCAAAAAACCGTAAACCTGCATACGGTTTACAATACGGTTCCGTACGGTTTTCAAATTCAAAACGTATACGGGAACTGTGTTGCAAAAACGTGGTGTGAACCCGGCCTAATTCCTATTCTCTCACCTCCAGAAGTCTCGCTCTCCGAATATCTCCATCACGGTCACGCCTTCATAATTAAAACCTTGTAAACCTTTCTAGTCTTGAGCACGAATATTAAAAATGCTAATTTTTACCGTAAATATCGGCACTTCGCAATTTCGTGAATAGTTAGAATATAGTGATATATATTCGTAATGACTAATATTCTTTTTTTTTTTTTTATATATATATATATATATATATATATATGCAAATTTTTATGTGAATATTTATGCGAATATCGTCATTTCCAGACTGGACACTGATCCCTCCCTTCTTTTAGGTGAAAGATATAATTGCGCATGCGCACTATGGGGGAGATTTATCAAAACCTGTGCAGAGGAAGAGTGGTGCAGTTGCCCATAGCAACCAATCAGATCGCTTCTTTCATTTTCCACAGGCCTCTAAAGAGGCCTGTGGAAAATGAAAGAAGCGATCTGATTGGTTGCTATGGGCAACTGCACCACTCTTCCTCTGCACAGGTTTTGATAAATCTCCCCCTATGTGAATTTAATGACGGATTTTCGCGTGGAAAAAAAAAAGGAGAACGAACATAGCGAATATGCAAATTTCGCGAACATAGGACGAATATTCATCCATATATTCGCGAAATATGGCAAATTCGAATTTGGTCCCTGCCGCTCATCACTATCTATGTCCACTCTATTATCTCGCCTGCGTTACGATCACATTCATCCAGCTGTCTTGAGGCAAATGTTTTGTACACTTTTTCATACACTTCTTCCATCTTCTTAAATAAAACGTATTTCCTGATCAATTTATACAGCTCATCCATTGGTTCCCCAATCCCTCATCCATGCGCCAATTCCATGTAACCTCAGTTTATGTCTTAATTTTCCCTGGAGAGACAACACAAAATAGTCACATATGGGACGTACACAGAACAAAGGAGGGGCACATAGCACAAACCACAATGGAGCCCTTAAAGGGGTACTCCGGCAGAATTATTATTATTATTTTATTTAAATCAACTGGTGCCAGAAAGTTAAACAGATTTGTAAATTACTACTATTAAAAAATATTACTCCTTCCAGTACTTATTAGCTGCTGAATACTACAGAGGAAATTCTTTTCTTTTTGGAACACAGAGCTCTCTGCTGACATCACGAGCACAGTGCTCTCTGCTGACATCTCTGTCCATTTTAGGAACTGTCCAGAGCAGCATATGTTTGCTATGGAGATTTTCTCCTACTCTGGACAGTTCTTAAAATGGACAGAGATGTCAGCAGAGAGCACTGTGCTCGTGATGTCAGCAGAGAGCTCTGTGTTCCAGAAAGAAAATAATTTCCTCTGTAGTATTCAGCAGCTAATAAGTACTGTAAGGATTAAGATTTTTTAATAGAAGTAATTTACAAATCTGTTTAACTTTCTGGCACCAGTTGATTAAAAAAAAAAAAAAAGTTTTCCACCAGAGTACCCCTTTAAGCAATGCATACAGCAGTGCGGCTAATCTCGATGCTCTGTGTAATTGTGAACTGAGCAGTGAGGCATACTGTTTCCCCCACCCACTCATAGAAACAGACAGAGTCCTTCTTCCCTGCCCACTCATAGAAAAAGCCTGTGAGTCCTGTTTCCTTCACACACTCAAAGTCTGTGAGTCCTGCTGGCTCTGCCCACACATAGAGAAAGCCTGTGAGTCCTGCCTCCCCCACCCACTTATAGAGAAAGCCCGTGAGTCCAGCTTCCCCCACCCACTTATAGAGAAAGCCTGTGAGTCCAGCTTCCCCCACCCACTCATAGAGAAAGCCTGTGAGTCCAGCTTCCCCCACCCACTCATAGAGAAAGCCTGTGAGTCCAGCTTCCCCCACCCACTCATAGAGAAAGCCTGTGAGTCCTGCCTCCCCCACCTACTTATAGAGAAAGCCCGTGAGTCCTGCCTCCCCCACCCACTTATAGAGAAAGCCTGTGAGTCCTGCTTCCCCCACCCACTTATAGCAAAAGCCTGAGAGTCCAGCTTCCCCCACCCACTCATAGAGAAAGCCTGTGAGTCCAGCTTCCCCCACCCACTCATAGAGAAAGCCTGTGAGTCCTGCATCCCCCACCCACTTATAGAGAAAGCCTGTGAGTCCTGCTTCCTCCGCCCACTCATAGAGAAAGCCTGTGAGTCCTGCTTCCTCCGCCCACTCATAGAGAAAGCCTGTGAGTCCTGCTTCCTCCGCCCACTCATAGAGAAAGCCTGTGAGTCCTGCTTCCCCACCCACTCATAGAGAAAGCCTGTGAGTCCAGCTTCCCCCACCCACTCATAGAGAAAGCCTGTGAGTCCTGCATCCCCCACCCACTTATAGAGAAAGCCTGTGAGTCCTGCTTCCTCCGCCCACTCATAGAGAAAGCCTGTGAGTCCTGCTTCCCCCCACTCATTTATAGAGAAAGCCTGTGAGTCCTGCTTCCCCCCACTCATTTATAGAGAAAGCCTGTGAGTCCTGCTTCCCCCCACTCATTTATAGAGAAAGCCTGTGAGTCCAGCTTCCCCCACCCACTCATAGAGAAAGCCTGTGAGTCCTGCCTCCCCCACCCACTTATAGAGAGAGCCCGTGAGCCTGCATCCCCCACCCACTTCTAGAGAAAGCCCGTGAGTCCTGCTTCCCCCACCCACTTATAGAGAAAGCCTGTGAGTCCAGCTTCCCCCACCCACTTATAGAGAGAGCCTGTGAGTCCAGCTTCCCCCACCCACTTATAGAGAAAGCCTGTGAGTCCTGCTTCCCCCACCTACTTATAGAGAAAGCCTGTGAGTCCAGCTTCCCCCACCCACTCATAGAGAAAGCCTGTGAGTCCAGCTTCCCCCACCCACTTATAGAGAAAGCCCGTGAGTCCTGCCTCCCCCACCCACTTATAGAGAAAGCCTGTGAGTCCTGCTTCCCCCACCTACTTATAGAGAAAGCCTGTGAGTCCAGCTTCCCCCACCCACTCATAGAGAAAGCCTGTGAGTCCAGCTTCCCCCACCCACTCATAGAGAAAGCCTGTGAGTCCTGCTTCCCCCAACCACTTATAGAGAAAGCCTGTGAGTCCTGCTTCCTCCGCCCACTCATAGAGAAAGCCTGTGAGTCCTGCTTCCCCCCACTCATTTATAGAGAAAGCCTGTGAGTCCTGCTTCCCCCACCCACTTGTAGATAAAGCCTGTGAGTCCTGCTTAGTCCACTCATGCAGAATGATTGACAGTTGTAACTTTATATAAATTCATACATGCTGTCAATCATTCTGAGAGGGTGGGGGAAGCAGGACTGAATGTGGAGGAGGAAGAACTTTAACTTTTTCTTTAACTTCAGGCTCCTCACACCCGACCCTATGTTGTCCTCAGATAAGACACTTAGCAGAGCCACTTTAAGGGACACATCCGCTTTTGTCATCAGGACGCAATGAATGAAAATCATCCATAATGTAATCAATGACAATCCATCATCCATAATGTAATCAATGATGATCATCCAAAATGTAACCAATGACGATCATAAATAATGTAACCAATGACGATCATCCATAATGTAATCAATGACGAACCATCATCCATAATGTAACCAATGACAATCATCCATAATGTAACCAATGACAATCATTCATAATGTAACCAATGATGATCATCCATAATGTAACCAATGACGATCATCCATAATGTAACCAATGACAATCATCCATAATGTAATCAATGACGATCATTCATAATGTAACCAATGACAATCATCCATAATGTAATCAATGACAATCATTCATAATGTAACCAATGAAAATCCATCATCCATAATGTAACCAATGACAATCATTCATAATGTAATCAATGGCAATCCATCATCCATAATGTAATCAATAAAAATCCATCATCCATAATGTAACCAATGACAATCATTCATAATGTAATCAATTGCAATCCATCATCCATAATGTAACCAATGACAATCATTCATAATGTAATCAATGACAATCCATCATCCATAATGTAATCAATGAAAATCCATCATCCATAATGTAACCAATGACGATCATAAATAATGTAACCAATGACGATCATAAATAATGTAATCAATGACGATCATCCATAATGTAACCAATGACGATCCATCATCCATAATGTAACCAATGACGATCCATCATACATAATGTAACCAATGACAATCCATCATCCATAATGTAACCAATGACGATCCATCATCCATAATGTAACCAATGAAGATCATCCTTAATGTAACCAATGACGATCATCCATAATGTAACCAATGACGATCCATCATCCATAATGTAACCAATGACGATCCATCATCCATAATGTAACCAATGACGATCATCCATAATGTAACCAATGACGATTCATCATCCATAATGTAACGAATGACAATCATCCATAATGTAACCAATGACGATCCATCATCCATAATGTAACCAATGACAATCATCCATAATGTAACCAATGACGATCATTCATAATGTAACCAATGATGATCATCCATAATGTAACCAATGACGATCATCCATAATGTAACCAATGACAATCATTCATAATGTAACCAATGACGATCCATCATCTATAATGTAACCAATGACAATCCACCATCCATAATGTAACCAATGAAAATCCACCATCCATAATGTAACCAATGATGATCATCCATAATGTAACCAATGATGATCATCCATAATGTAACCAATGATGATCCATCATCCATAATGTAACCAATGACGATCATCCATAATGTAACCAATGATGATCATCCATAATGTAACCAATGACGATCCATCATCCATAATGTAACCAATGACGATCATTTATAATATAACCAATGACGATCATCCATAATGTAACCAATGACGATCATAAATAATGTAACCGATAACGATCATCCATTATGTAATCAATGACGATCATCCATAATGTAACCAATGACAATAATCCATAATGTAACCAATGACGATCCATCATCCATAATGTAACCAATGAAGATCATCCTTTATGTAACCAATGACGATCATCCATAATGTAACCAATGAAGATCCATCATCCATAATGTAACCAATGACGATCCATCATCCATAATGTAACGAATGACAATCATCCATAATGTAACCAATGACGATCCATCATCCATAATGTAACCAATGAAGATCATCCTTTATGTAACCAATGACGATCATCCATAATGTAACCAATGAAGATCCATCATCCATAATGTAACCAATGACGATCCATCATCCATAATGTAACGAATGACAATCATCCATAATGTAACCAATGACGATCCATCATCCATAATGTAACCAATGACAATCATTCATAATGTAACCAATGATGATCATCCATAATGTAACCAATGACGATCATCCATAATGTAACCAATGACAATCATTCATAATGTAACCAATGACGATCCATCATCTATAATGTAACCAATGACGATAATCCATAATCTAACCAATGACAATCCACCATCCATAATGTAACCAATGAAAATCCACCATCCATAATGTAACCAATGAAAATCCACCATCCATAATGTAACCAATGATGATCATCCATAATGTAACCAATGACGATCCATCATCCATAATGTAACCAATGACAATCCACCATCCATAATGTAACCAATGATGATCATCCATAATGTAACCAATGACGATCATCCATAATGTAACCAATGACAATCCACCATCCATAATGTAACCAATGACGATCATTTATAATATAACCAATGACGATCATCCATAATGTAACCAATGACGATCATCCATAATGTAACCAATGACGATCCATAATCAACACTAATGCAGCAATCACTCAGCTGGCTTATACACAAAATACACGTTATCAGGGGGTCCCAGCGGTCACATACAGAAATAGCTGTCAGTCATTGATTTGGACCACCCATTGGACTCCTAATCCCATTATTATTGATATATAGTTTTTTGGGGAACTATTTTGTATACGTTGTATTCATTCAGGGTTGGTAAACCTTAATTGAACTTTATTAATTTATGCAGCCAGGAAAAGTCTAAACAGGGATAAAATGGTTTCATCCACAAGCCAAAGCCTAGAAGTATAGATAGTTCTTAATGTCTTGTTGTCAGGGGGCCCCAAGTTGGCACAAGGTTCTCCAATCCAATAAGAGACAAAGGCCTAAGGGTTACGTCCTGCCCTGACCTCTCGGCCCTTCCCTAAGATACAGATACACTGCCTGACAACCCTACTGAAAAGACTATGGTTCTTAAAGGAGATATCCAGTGGTGACCCAGTGGTGAACAACTTATCCCCTATCCTAAGGATAGGGGATAAGTTGCAGATCGCGGGGGTCCCGCGATCTCCTGTACGGAGCCCCGACAGCCCGCGGGAAGGGGGCGTGTCGACCTCTGCACAAAGCGGTGGCCGACACGCCCCCTCAATACAACTCTATGGCAGAGCCGAAGCTCTGCCTTCGGCAATCTCCGGCTCTGCCATAGAGATGTATTGAGGGGGCGTGTCGGCCGCCACTTCTTGCGGGGGTTGACACCCGCTATCTGGCCGGAGAGCCGGGGCCCCGTACAGAGAGATCGCAGGGGGCCCCAGCGGTCGGACCCCCGCGATCTCAAACTTATCCCCTATCCTTAGGATAGGGGATACGTTTCTCACCACTGGACTACCCCTTTAAAGGGGTACTCCGGCGGAAAACTTTTTTTTAAAATCAACTGGTGCTGGAAAGTTAAACAGATTTGTAAATTACTTCTATTAAAAAATCTTAATCCTTCCAGTACTTAATAGCTGCTCAATACTACAGAGGATATTCTATGTTTGCTATGGGGATTTTCTCCTTCTCTGGACAGTTTTTAAAATGGACAGAGGTGTCAGCAGAGAGCACTGTGGACAAGACAAAAAAAAATTCAAAAAGAACAGAATTTTCTCCGTAGCATACAGCTGCTAAAAAATACTGGAAGGGTAAAGACTTTTTAATATAAGTAATTTACAAATCTGTTTAACTTTCTGGCACCAGTTGATTTAAAAAAAAAAAAAAAAAGTTTTCCACTGGAGTACCCCTTTAAGGACAAACATAAAACCGTATCCGTTTTTTTTTCCTCCAAAAACGTATTAAACCATATGCAACCAGACATCCATTTTCCAATTGTATATGGTTTAAAACCGTACAAAGTTATATACGGTTGTATACGGTTCGGTCCAGTTTTGAGACATACGTTTTTTCACAAAGAAACCTGATACGGGAACCGTATTGCAAAAACGAGATGTGAATGCAGCCTTAGTGAGGTCTGGGCTTGCGTAGATTTGTGACACATCGAGGGCTTTGTGAAAACCTGCGACTTTTTTTTAAGAAAAGTTGCACTTTATAAATCAGCACCCACCAAAACGTGTGCACCACAGTCATTTTAGTTAAAAAAAAATCACTTTAGAAAAAGGTCACACAAATTTTGTTTTACAGGGACATTTCTGCAACTTTTTAACAACAACAAAAAAAAAAGCTCTAAACCTGTTGAAAAACTTTTTTGTATATATCAACTGGCTCCAGAAAGTTAAACAGATTTGTAAATTACTTCTATTAAAAAATCTTAATCCTTTCAGTACTTATGAGCTTCTGAAGTTAAGGTTGTTCTTTTCTGTCTAAGTCCTCTCTGATGACACCTGTCTTGGGAAACGCCCAGTTTAGAAGCAAATCCCCATAGCAAACCTCTTCTAAACTGGGCGTTTCCCGAGACAGGTGTCATCAGAGAGCACTTAGACAGAAAAGACCAACCTTAACTTCAGCAGCTCATAAGTACTGAAAGGATTAAGATGTTTTTAATAGAAGTAATTTACAAATCTGTTTAACTTTCTGAAGCCAGTTGATATATCTAAAAAAAAAAAATTCCTGGATAACCCCTTTAAGGGTACGTTTGGACGAGCGGATTTACAGTGGATTTTATGCTGAAGATCCGCCACTGAAGGACCCTCTGTATGCTGCCTTTACATGTGCCTGCTCGGAGCAGCAATACGCCGCTACGTGCAGACACACTGAAGCCATGTGCGAGTCGCCACGCATGCGCGGTGTACTCGCACACATCGCGGCCGCTCCCCCTGCTCAATGAGCTAGGCCGAGAGCTGACGCGATGTGCGAGTATACTGCGGATGTGCGGGGCGACTCGCACATTGCGTATTGCCGCTCCGAGCAGGCACATGTAAAGGCAGCATACAGAGGTCCTTCAGCGGCGGATCCGCAGAGAAATACGCACGGAAAATCCACTCATCTGAACGTATCCTTAAAGGGGTTGTCCAGGGAGCAGAAAAGGTCGCACCTATTCTGCTCCCCAGCGCTTACTTCTACCCTCTTCTCGTCTTGGAGTCACACCTTGCAGGACAGGCAGCAGTCATGATCAACACGTGCGGGAAAAACTACACTTCTTCTGCTCCTCCAACAACCCTTTTAATGCTCCCTTCAGCAGATGCCCCTGCCCCAGAGCTGTCTATAGGCATAGGCCTACTGTGCCTCTAAATAAATCCATCCCTGACCAAACGATGGTCCACACTGACCACTAACCATGAATACAACATGACACTGGCCATGCATTGGTACGACCCGAGTCACATGTCACTGCAACACCCCCAAAATATCAAACAGCCCATGTACACTCAACGACCAGGGAAATACAATGCCGATAACCACAACCGTAACATGCCGACCAACAGGGAGGGAACATAGGAGGATAGCGTACATATGGCGACCCATGACAAGAAATACAGGAGGACACGTGGGAAGAATCGGAGACCAAAAATGATTCTATTACAACAAGATTGTGAATCTGGAGATCAGTTTATTACAAGACGGAAAAATATTACAACGTGAAATGTGTGAATCTGCAAAACTGGAGAACATCGTGCATGTAGATTAACTGCGTGTGACTATATATCGATGGAATATATGCAGGAATATATAGATATCTAAGCATATATATATATATATATAAAGTAATGAAATGGCGACAGATCGATAGATGGTAATAAAAATACAAACAGACATGGATATATCTTGGGAAGATCTCACAGAGAGGATAGGGTTAAGACAAGCATTCGCGTTTACGTGTGGCTGTAACATATATACATACGTGTGCGCCTATGTGTTTATTGGAAGAGGGAAGCAAACAGGATAGGAAAGAGGCGAGATGGCAACGAGGGGAAGGAGGGGGAGAAGGAAGCAGAAAGTGTGGGAAGATGGGGAGATATGAGGGGGGAAGAGAGAGAAGATAGATTGTAATAGAAAGCGGGGGGCGAGAGGAGCGCTGGAGGGTACGTGAGGGGCAAAAGGAGCACTGGAGGGTACGTGAGGGGCGAGAGGAGCGCTGGAGGGTACGTGAGGGGCGAGAGGAGCACTGGAGGGTACGTGAGGGGCGAGAGGAGCGCTGGAGGGTACATGAGGGGCGAGAGGAGCGCTGGAGGGTACGTGAGGGGTGAGAGGAGCGCTGGAGGGTACGTGAGGGGTGAGAGGAGCGCTGGAGGGTACGTGAGGGGCAAGAGGAGCACTGGAGGGTACGTGAGGGGCGAGAGGAGCACTGGAGGGTACGTGAGGGGCGAGAGGAGCACTGGAGGGTACGTGAGGGGCGAGAGGAGCACTGGAGGGTACGTGAGGGGCGAGAGGAGCGCTGGAGGGTACGTGAGGGGCGAGAGGAGCACTGGAGGGTATGTGAGGGGCAAGAGGAGCGCTGGAGGGTACGTGAGGGGCGAGAGGAGCGCTGGAGGGTACGTGAGGGGCGAGAGGAGCACTGGAGGGTACGTGAGGGGCGAGAGGAGCACTGGAGGGTATGTGAGGGGCAAGAGGAGCGCTGGAGGGTACGTGAGGGGCGAGAGGAGCGCTGGAGGGTACGTGAGGGGCAAGAGGAGCGCTGGAGGGTATGTGAGGGGCAAGAGGAGCGCTGGAGGGTACGTGAGGGGTGAGAGGAGCGCTGGAGGGTACATGAGGGGCGAGAGGAGTGCTGGAGGGTATGTGAGGGGCGAGAGGAGCGTTGGAGGGTACGTGAGGGGCGAGAGGAGCACTGGAGGGTACGTGAGGGGCGAGAGGAGCACTGGAGGGTACGTGAGGGGCAAGAGGAGCGCTGGAGGGTACGTGAGGGGCAAGAGGAGCGCTGGAGGGTACGTGAGGGGCAAGAGGAGCGCTGGAGGGTACGTGAGGGGTGAGAGGAGCGCTGGAGGGTACGTGAGGGGCGAGAGGAGTGCTGGAGGGTATGTGAGGGGCGAGAGGAGCGTTGGAGGGTACGTGAGGGGCGAGAGGAGCGCTGGAGGGTACGTGAAGGGTGAGAGGAGCACTGGAGGGTACGTGAGGGGTGAGAGGAGTGCTGGAGGGTACGTGAGGGGCGAGAGGAGCACTGGAGGGTACGTGAGGGGCAAGAGGAGTGCTGGAGGGTACGTGAGGGGCGAGAGGAGCACTGGAGGGTACGTGAGGGGCAAGAGGAGCGCTGGAGGGTACGTGAGGGGCGAGAGGAGCGCTGGAGGGTACATGAGGGGCGAGAGGAGCACTGGAGGGTACGTGAGGGGCGAGAGGAGCGTTGGAGGGTACGTGAGGGGTGAGAGGAGCACTGGAGGGTACGTGAGGGGCAAGAGGAGCGCTGGAGGGTACGTGAGGGGCGAGAGGAGCGCTGGAGGGTACGTGAGGGGCGAGAGGAGTGCTGGAGGGTACGTGAGGGGCGAGAGGAGCGCTGGAGGGTACGTGAGGGGCGAGAGGAGCGCTGGAGGGTACGTGAGGGGTAAGAGGAGCACTGGAGGGTACGTGAGGGGCGAGAGGAGCACTGGAGGGTACGTGAGGGGCGAGAGGAGCGCTGGGGGGTACGTGAGGGGCGAGAGGAGCGCTGGGGGGTACGTGAGGGGCGAGAGGAGCGCTGGAGGGTACGTGAGGGGTGAGAGGAGCACTGGAGGGTACGTGAGGGGTGAGAGGAGCGCTGGAGGGTATGTGAGGGGTAAATGAGGGGAGCTGGAGGGTACGTGAGGGGTAAATGAGAGGAGTGCTGGAGGGTACGTGAAGGGTAAGTGAGAGGAGTGCTGGAGGGTACGTGAAGGGTAAGTGAGAGGGGAGCTGGGGTGAGGGAAGGGGACAGAGACAGAAGACAGGGGGTTAAAATATAATACAAAAGAGAGGGCTCAAAATCAACACATCTGGAGTTAATAGAGAGACAGCACGACTGCTGGAGACATACTGGGGTGAGAGAGACAGCAGGATGTAAGGAGACATACAGGGGCGTCTCACCCTTGTCACCCTGAGAGAGCGCTCATTCTGCATTGTAAGAGACCGTCGTGTGATAAAAACTTCAACCTTATTCTGAAAACCCCTAAATATAGGAATTAAAGCAGCGACAGTTACCTAGCAACCGGCAGCACTGACACAACCAACCACACACAGACACACAATGACACACACACTGCCATGTATGGGCCTGCTGCTTCCTGCGGCACACACAGCAGCATGGATAATGCCGGGACACAATCACACACCAGGGACACTGATATAACAGGTGTATGGACACAAGTGTACAATGTACGACACAATCACACACCGGGGACACTGATATAACAGGTGTATGGACACAAGTGCACAATGTACGACACAATCACACACCGGGTATACTGATATAGCAGGTGTATGGACACAAGTGCACAATGTACGACACAATCACACACCGGGGACACTGATATAACAGGTGTATGGACACAAGTGTACAATGTACGACACAATCACACACCGGGGACACTGATATAGCAGGTGTATGGACACAAGTGTACAATATACGACACAATCACACACCAGGGACACTGATATAACAGGTGTATGGACACAAGTGCATAATGTACGACACAATCACACACCAGGGACACTGATATAACAGGTGTATGGACACAAGTGCATAATGTACGACACAATCACACACCAGGGACACTGATATAACAGGTGTATGGACAAAAGTGTACAATGTACGACACAATCACACACAGGGGACACTGATATAACAGGTGTATGGACACAAGTGTACAATGTATGACACAATCACACACCAGGGACACTGATATAACAGGTGTATGGACAAAAGTGCACAATGTACGACACAATCACACACCAGGGACACTGATATAACAGGTGTATGGACACAAGTGCACAATGTACGACACAATCACACACCGGGGACATTGATATAACAGGTATATGGACACAAGTGTACAATGTACGACACAATCACACACCGGGTATACTGATATAACGGGTGTATGGACACAAGTGCACAATGTACGACCAAATCACACCGGGGACACTAATATAACAGGTGTATGGACACAAGCGCATAATGTACGACACAATTTCACACCGGGGACATTGATATAACAGGTGTATGGACACAAGTGCACAATATACGACACAATCACACACCGGGGACACTGATATAACAGGTGTATGGACACAAGTGCACAATGTACAACACACAAACACACACTGGGGACACTGATATAACAGGTGTATCGACACAAGTGCACAATGTACGACACAATCACACACTGGGGACACTGATATAGCAGGTGTATGGACACAAGTACACAATGTACGACACAATCACACACCGGGGACGCTGATATAGCAGGTGTATGGACACAAGTGCACAATGTATGACACAAACACACACTGGGGACACTGATATAACAGGTGTATCGACACAAGTGCACAATGTACGACACAATCACACACTGGGGACACTGATATAGCAGGTGTATGGACACAAGTACACAATGTACGACACAATCACACACCGGGGACGCTGATATAGCAGGTGTATGGACACAAGTGCACAATGTATGACACAATCACACACCGGGGACACTGATATAGCAGGTGTATGGACACAAGTGCACAATGTACGACACAATCACACACCGGGGACACTGATATACAGGTGTATGGACAAAAGTGCATAATGTACAACACAATCACACACCGGGGACACTGATATAACAGGTGTATGGACACAAGTGCACAATGTACGACACAATCACACACCGGGGACACTGATATAACAGGTGTATGGACACAAGTGCACAATGTACGACACAATCACACATCAGGGACTCTGATATAACAGGTGTATGGACAAAAGTGTACAATACAATCACACCGGGGACTCTTTTATAGCAGGTGTATGGACATTAGTGCGCGATGTACGACGCACAATCACACACCGGGGACACTAATACCGGATGTATGGACAGGTGTACCATGTGCGACATACTGTAGGAACACAAAATGACTGGAGACACTGATAACAGCTGTATAGACACAAGTGCACAATGTGCCAAATTTGTAGCATGTCCAACCTGTTCGAGAGACAGATATACCCCTCAGTACAAAACCCTGTACACACCACATACAGAACCTGTACACACCACATATATACCCCTCAGTACAGAACCTGTACACACCACATACAGAACCTGTACACACCACATATATACCCCTCAGTACAGAACCTGTACACACCACATACAGAACCTGTACACACCACATATATACCCCTCAGTACAGAACCTGTACACACCACATACAGAACCTGTACACACCACATATATACCCATCAGTACAGAACCTGTACACACCACATACAGAACCTGTACACACCACATATATACCCCTCAGTACAGAACCCTGTACACACCACATACAGAACCTGTACACACCACATATATACCCCTCAGTACAGAACCTGTACACACCACATACAGAACCTGTACACACCACATACATACACCTCAGTACAGAACCCTGTACACACCACAGATATACCCCTCAGTACAGAACCCTGTACACACCACAGATATACCCCTCAGTACAGAACCCTATACACACCACAGATATACCCCTCAGTACAGAACCCTGTACACACCACAGATATACCCCTCAGTACAGAACCCTATACACACCACAGATATACCCCTCAGTACAGAACCTGTACACACCACAGATATATCCCTCAGTACAGAACCCTGTACACACCACATATATACCCCTCAGTACAGAACCTGTACACACCACAGATATACACCTCAGTACAGAACAATGTACACATCACATATATACCCCTCAGTACAGAACCCTGTAACACCACATATATACCCCCTCAGTAGAGAACCTATACACACCACATATATACCCCCTCAGTACAGAACCCTGTACACACCACAGATATACACCTCAGCACAGAACCCTGTACACACCACAGATATACCCCTCAGTACAGAACCCTGTACACACCACATATATACCCCTCAGTACAGAACCTGTACACACCACAGATATACACCTCAGTACAGAACCTGTACACACCACATATATACCCCTCAGTACAGAACCCTGTACACACCACAGATATACCCCTCAGTACAGAACCCTGTACACACCACAGATATACCCCTCAGTACAGAATCCTGTACACACCACATATATACCCCTCAGTACAGAACCCTGTACACACCACATATATACACCTCAGTACAGAACCCTGTACACACCACAGATATACCCCTCAGTACAGAACCTGTACACACCACATATATACCCCTCAGTACAGAACCCTGTACACACCACAGATATACCCCTCAGTACAGAACCCTGTACACACCACATATATACCCCTCAGTACAGAACCTGTACACACCACAGATATACCCCTCAGTACAGAACCCTGTACACACCACAGATATACCCCTCAGTACAGAACCCTGTACACACCACAGATATACCCCTCAGTACAGAACCCTGTACACACCACAGATATACCCTGTACACACCACAGATATACCCCTCAGTACAGAATCCTGTACACACCACATATATACCCATCAGTACAGAACCCTGTACACACCACATATATACCCCTCAGTACAGAACCCTGTACACACCACAGATATACACCTCAGTACAGAACCCTGTACACACCACAGATATACCCCTCAGTACAGAACCTGTACACACCACATATATACCCCTCAGTACAGAACCCTGTACACACCACAGATATACCCCTCAGTACAGAACCCTGTACACACCACAGATATACCCCTCAGTACAGAACCCTGTACACACCACATATATACCCCTCAGTACAGAACCTGTACACACCACAGATATACCCTCAGTAGAGAACCCTGTACACACCACAGATATACCCCTCAGTACAGAACCCTGTACACACCACAGATATACCCCTCAGTACAGAACCCTGTACACACCACAGATATACCCCTCAGTACAGAACCCTGTACACACCACAGATATACCCCTCAGTACAGAACCCTGTACACACCACAGATATACACCTCAGTACAGAACCCTGTACACACCACATATATACCCCTCAGTACAGAACCCTGTACACACCACAGATATACCTGACACGATTCGGCTTCCAGGTAGTGGATCCTCTGTGTCAGCGAGGGATTGGCGTGGACCGTGCTAGTGGACCGGTTCTAAGAGGCTACTGGTTTTCACCAGAGCCCGCCGCAAAGCGGGATGGTCTTGCTGCGGCAGTAGCAACCAGGTCGTATCCACTAGCAACGGCTCAACCTCGCTGACTGCTGAGAAGGCGTGGGACAGAAGGACTAGGCAGAGGCAAGGTCAGACGTAGCAGAAGGTCGGGGCAGGCGGCAAGGTTCGTAGTCAGGATGGATAGCAGAAGTTCAGGTAACACAGGCTTTGGACACACTAAACGCTTTCACTGGCACAAGGCAACAAGATCCGGCAAGGGAGTGCAAGGGAGGAGATCAGATATAGCCAGGGAGCAGGTGGAAGCCAATTAAGCTAATTGGGCCAGGCACCAATCATTGGTGCACTGGCCCTTTAAGTCTCAGAGAGCTGGCGCGCGCGCCCTAGAGAGCGGAGCCGCGCGCGCCAGCACATGACAGCAGGGGACCGGGACGGGTAAGTGACCTGGGATGCGATTCGCGAGCGGGCGCGTCCCGCTGTGCGAATCGCATCCCCGACGGCCATGACAGTGCAGCGCTCCCGGTCAGCGGGACTGACCGGGGCGCTGCAGGGAGAAAGGCGCCGTGAGCGCTCCGGGGAGGAGCGGGGACCCGGAGCGCTAGACGTAACAGTACCCCCCCCCTTAGGTCTCCCCTTTTTTTTGTCCGGTAACTGCCTCCCCTGGGATGAGGACACCGGGAAAGAATGGAGGGTTTCCTCAACGGCAGGCAGTACAGCAGGAGTTGGAATGGGGAGGGAGGGCAGAGGGTGAAGCTTGGCACGGGGCAGGGAGACACAAGGACGGGAGCCATGAGGAGGCACAGAGGCTTGCCTGACGGGACTGGGAGGGGGGGAGAGGCACTTCCTGTGGCAGGCAGAGTCCCAGTTCTTGATCTCCCCGGTGGTCCAATCAAGGGTGGGAGAATGAAGCCGGAGCCATGGCAGACCGAGGAGGACCTCAGAGGTACAGTTGGGGAGAACGAAGAGCTCAATCCTTTCGTGGTGGGGTCCAATAGACATCAGGAGGGGTTCTGTGCGGTAACGCACGGTGCAATCCAATCTGACTCCGTTGACCGCGGAAATGTAGAGCGGCTTGACGAGACGGGTCACCGGGATGCGGAATTTATTCACAAAAGACTCCAAAATAAAATTCCCGGAGGCACCAGAGTCCAAGCAGGCCACGGCTGAGAGGGAGGAGTTGGCTGAAGGAGAAATCCGCACGGGCACCGTGAGACGTGGAGAAGCGGACTTAGAACCAAGAGACGCCACACCCACGTGAGCTGGGTGCGTGCGTGCGTTTCCCAGACGTGGAGGACGGATAGGGCAATCCACCAAGAAATGCTCAGTACTGGCACAGTACAGACAAAGATTTTCTTCTCTACGGCGATTCCTCTCTTCCTGGGTCAGGCGAGACCGATCCACTTGCATGGCCTCCTCGGCGGGAGGCCCAGGCGTAGACTGCAAAGGATGCTGTGGGAGAGGTGCCCAGAGATCTAAGTCTTTTTCCTGGCGGAGCTCTTGGTGTCGCTCAGAAAAACGCATGTCAATGCGGGTAGCCAAATGGATGAGTTCTTGGAGGTTGGCAGGAATTTCTCGTGCGGCCAGCACATCCTTGATGCGACTGGATAGGCCTTTTTTAAAGGTCGCGCAGAGAGCCTCGTTATTCCATGATAACTCGGAAGCAAGAGTACGAAATTGGATGGCGTACTCGCCCACTGAAGAATTACCCTGGACCAGGTTCAACAGGGCAGTCTCGGCAGAAGAAGCTCGGGCTGGCTCCTCGAAGACACTCCGGACTTCAGCGAAGAAGGACTGGACTGTGGCTGTGGCAGGATCATTGCGGTCCCAGAGCGGTGTGGCCCAAGACAAGGCCTTTCCTGAAAGAAGGCTTACTACGAACGCCACCTTAGACCGTTCTGTAGGAAACAAGTCCGACAACATCTCCATATGCAGGGAACACTGAGACAAAAATCCACGGCAGAGTCTGGAGTCCCCATCAAATTTGTCCGGCAGGGACAAGCGGAGGCTAGGAGCGGCCACTCGCTGCGGAGGAGGTGCAGGAGATGGTTGCTGCTGTAGCAGAGGCAGAAGTTGCTGTAACGTGGCGGTCAACTGCGACAGCTGCTGTCCTTGTTGGGCAATTTGCTGCGATTGCTGAGCGACCACCGTGGGAAGATCAGCGAGACTTGGCAGCGGCACCTCAGCGGGATCCATGGCCGGATCTACTGACACGATTCGGCTTCCAGGTAGTGGATCCTCTGTGTCAGCGAGGGATTGGCGTGGACCGTGCTAGTGGACCGGTTCTAAGAGGCTACTGGTTTTCACCAGAGCCCGCCGCAAAGCGGGATGGTCTTGCTGCGGCAGTAGCAACCAGGTCGTATCCACTAGCAACGGCTCAACCTCGCTGACTGCTGAGAAGGCGTGGGACAGAAGGACTAGGCAGAGGCAAGGTCAGACGTAGCAGAAGGTCGGGGGCAGGCGGCAAGGTTCGTAGTCAGGATGGGTAGCAGAAGTTCAGGTACACAGGCTTTGGACACACTAAACGCTTTCACTGGCACAAGGCAACAAGATCCGGCAAGGGAGTGCAAGGGAGGAGATCAGATATAGCCAGGGAGCAGGTGGAAGCCAATTAAGCTAATTGGGCCAGGCACCAATCATTGGTGCACTGGCCCTTTAAGTCTCAGAGAGCTGGCGCGCGCGCGCCCTAGAGAGCGGAGCCGCGCGCGCCAGCACATGACAGCAGGGGACCGGGACGGGTAAGTGACCTGGGATGCGATTCGCGAGCGGGCTCGTCCCGCTGTGCGAATCGCATCCCCGACGGCCATGACAGTGGAGCGCTCCCGGTCAGCGGGACTGACCGGGGCGCTGCAGGGAGAAAGGCGCCGTGAGCGCTCCGGGGAGGAGCGGGGACCCGGAGCGCTAGGCGTAACAATACCCCTCAGTACAGAACCCTGTACACACCACAGATATACCCCTCAGTACAGAACCTGTACACACCACAGATATACCCCTCAGTACAGAACCCTGTACACACCACAGATATACCCTTCAGTACAGAACCCTGTACACACCACAGATATACCCTTCAGTACAGAACCCTGTACACACCACAGATATACCCCTCAGTACAGAACCTGTACACACCACATATATACCCCTCAGTACAGAACCCTGTACACACCACATATATACCCCTCAGTACAGAACCCTGTACACACCACAGATATACCCCTCAGTACAGAACCCTGTACACACCACATATATACCCCTCAGTAGAGAACCCTGTACACACCACAAATATACCCCCTCAGTACAGAACCCTGTACACACCACAGATATACCCCTCAGTACAGATCCCTGTACACACCACAGATATACCCCTCAGTACAGAACCCTGTACACACCACAGATATACCCCTCAGTACAGAACCTGTACACACAACATATATACCCCTCAGTACAGAACCTTGTACACACCACAAATATACCCCTCAGTACAGAACCCTGTGCACACCACAGATATACCCCTCAGTACAGAACCTGTACACACCACAGATATACCCCTCAGTACAGAACCTGTACACACCACATATATACCCCTCAGTGTAGAACCCTGTACACACCACATATATACCCCTCAGTACAGAACCCTGTACACACCACAGATATACCCCTCAGTACAGAACCCTGTACACACCACAGATATACACCTCAGTACAGAACCCTGTACACACCACAGATATACCCCTCAGTACAGAACCCTGTACACACCACATATATACCCCTCAGTGTAGAACCCTGTACACACCACATATATACCCCTCAGTACAGAACCCTGTACACACCACAGATATACCCCTCAGTACAGAACCCTGTACACACCACAGATATACACCTCAGTACAGAACCCTGTACACACCACAGATATACCTCTCAGTACAGAACCTGTACACACCACATATATACCCCTCAGTGTAGAACCCTGTACACACCACATATATACCCCTCAGTACAGAACCCTGTACACACCACAGATATACCCCTCAGTACAGAACCCTGTACACACCACAGATATACACCTCAGTACAGAACCCTGTACACACCACAGATATACCCCTCAGTACAGAACCTGTACACACCACAGATATACCTCTCAGTACAGAACCTGTACACACCACATATATACCCCTCAGTGTAGAACCCTGTACACACCACATATATACCCCTCAGTACAGAACCCTGTACACACCACAGATATACCCCTCAGTACAGAACCCTGTACACACCACAGATATATATGGGATATAAAAGTGTATATAAATGATATAGACAAGAGATATATATTATATATAAAAGAGTTATAAAAGTGCATATAAATTATATAGTAAAATGATATATTTATTATACATAACAGATATAAAAGTGTTTAAAAATTATATAGAAAATATATTTATTATATATTAATGCGTATATAAATGATATAGAAAATAGATATATACTATAATAAGAGATATAGAAGTGTATATAAATTATATAGAAAACAGATATATATCTGTTTTCTATAAAATGTATATACACTTTTATATCTCATATATATATATATATATATATATATATATATATATATATATATATATATATATATAAATGATACAGATTTAGAATAGGTTATGGTATGATAAAAGGTGTCATTACATCATTACAAAATACAATTGGTCCCGCAAAAAACAAGTCTCATATGGGTCTGTGAATGAAAGTTAAAAGGGTTATGGCAAAAGGGGGGGGGGGGGGAGAAAACACAAAAAATAAATAAGCATATACCACCTGGTCAGTGTTTTCCAATCAGTGTGCCTCCAGCTGTTGCAAAACTACAACTCCCAGCATACCCGGACAGCCGTGTATGCTGGGAGTGGTAGTTTTGCAACAGCTGGAGGCACACTGATCGGAAAACACTGTACTAGGTGACTACATTCGGACCATAGAAATGTATCAGGACAGATTCACTGACAGCAAGCAGAGGTCTTGCAAAAGAAGTGTGGCATAAATATTGATTATAAAAGTGGCGAGCTTCATTGTTTAACCCCTCGGTCACCGCAGTCCATTAGGAGGAGCGACGTGATGTCGCCATGAACGCACCATTGATCAAACATTTTTTATTACCTAATATCTGTATAATTACAACAAAGTCCCACCCCACAATGACCCCCCACCCGGCAATGACTCCCACGCTGCATCCGGACATTGAGTGAAATGTTATTATATTAAACATCCGGCGTCACCCAGGACGACTCGTGATTTGGTGGCTATGGCTTTTATGTAGTTTAATTAGAAGAAAACATGCTCTCCGGGCCGTCCATCACGGCGTACAAGTCTATCCGGCAACTCCGCCGCGCCAGGGAAATAAATCTCTACAATTTATTCGTACAACCAGTTCCAAAATCACTCAGTGCCCAAATCTTCTACCTGCTCATGTGCTGCATCAGGAAGACCCCAACCTGATCCCACCGCCGACTTTTCTACCCAGAGATTGGGCCACTTGGTCATGGTTACTCCTTCGGGAGTCATCGATGGTCTTATCAAAGTGGACTCTTCCCTTTGGGAGTCAGTCGAGGTCTTAGACCCCTTTCACACTATAAAGTTGCTCCGTTAAAAGATCCGTTACAAACTTCCGTTAGAAAAGCCTTAAAGGGGTACTCTGGTGGAAAACTTTTTTTTTTCTTTTTAAATCAACTGGTGCCAGAAAGTTAAACAGATTTGTAAATTACTTCTATTAAAATATCTTAATCCTTCCAGTATTTATTAGCTGCTGAATACTACAGAGGAAATTATTATCTTTTTGGGAACACAGAGCTCTCCGCTGACATCATGACCACAGTGCTCTCTGCTGACACCTCTGTCCATTTTAGGAACTGTCCAGAGCAGCCTATGTTTTCTATGGGGATTTTCTCCTACTCTGGACACTTCTTAAAATGGACAGAGATGTCAGCAGAGAGCACTGTGGTCATGATGTCAGCAGAGAGCTCTGTGTTCCAAAAAGAGAATAATTTCTTCTGTAGTATTCAGCAGCTAATAAGTACTGGAAGGATTAAGATTTTTTAATAGAAGTAATTTACAAATCTGTTTAACCTTCTGGCACCAGTTGATTTAAAACAAAAAAGTTTACCACCTGAGTACCCCTTTAAAAACGGATGTTAAACGGCCGTTACAAAATCCCATTAAAGTCTATGGGATTTTTTTGATTATCCGTTATGACCCGTTATAGGCCGTGAGTAACGGACGTTATTTGTGACGGAAGAAAAAACAGGACATGCACTAATTTTTCTTCCGTCACAAGAAACGTGTAAATTAAAGGAGTAGTCCAGTGGTGACCCAGTGGTGAACAACTTATCCCCTATCCTAAGGATAGGGCATAAGTTTGAGATCGCGGGGGGTCCGAGCGCTGGGGCCCCCTGCGATCTCCTGTACGGAGCCCCGACAGCCCGCGGGAAGGGGGCGTGTCGACCTCCGCACGAAGCGGCGTCCGACACGCCCCCTTCAATACAACTCTATGGCAGTGTCCAATACAACTCTATGGCTTCGTTCGGGGGTCGACACCCGCTATCTGGCCAGAGAGCCTGGCCCCCGTACAGAGAGATCGCAGGGGGCCCCAGCGGTCGGACCCCCCGCGATCTCAAACTTATCCCCTATCCTTATGATAGGGGATAAGTTTTTCACTACTGGACTACCCCTTTAACGGACGTTATTTTTAACATTGAAGTCTATGGAATAACGGATGAGCCTTTATGTCATTGTTTGCACCTGGTTTATAATATCCTTTATTACTTCTGAGCACAGAAGAGGTGACATCAGCG
Source organism: Hyla sarda (assembly GCF_029499605.1). NCBI lineage: Eukaryota > Metazoa > Chordata > Amphibia > Anura > Hylidae > Hyla > Hyla sarda. The sequence continues at coordinate 172,090,612 of NC_079197.1, read as the reverse complement.
ACTCCTGCAGTGCTGAGGGACTACTACTACTCCCATTATGGAACAGACTTGTTTCCATGATGGGAGTACTAATTCCCACAGCTGAGGAGGCTACATTAGTGTTTGTACTACAACCCCAATCATGGAACAGACTCTGTTCCATGATGGGGGTTGTAGTACAGGGGCTGAGGGATTGATTGCATCGGGTCTCACTACTGAGACCCGATGCAATCAGAAGTTATTAAGCAGGGGAGCGGGCGGCATGATCCACTCCCCTGCGATGTACAATGTATAGAAAGGTGGTCCCATCATTCTGGGGGGTTTTATAGTTCCCTTGGCCCAGGGGTCAAGTCCTGGGAAAAAAAGTGTGGGAACTCACCCAAGATTTCCACTTAAAGGGGTACTCCGCTCCAAAGGATAGGGGATAAGATGCTGGGGACCCCCGCATTCTCTCTGCTGCACCCGGCATTTGTTTAGAGCGTTGGGTGCAGCGCCGGAGGCTCGTGACGTCACGGCCACAGCCCCAGCCCCTCAATGCAAGTCTATGGGAGGGGGCATGACGGCCGTCATGCCCCCTCCCATAGACTTGCATTGAGGGGGCATGGCCGTGATGTCACGAGACTCTGCCCCCCTTCGCCAGTCATTCGACATGGAGCAAAGTTCACTCCATGCACCGGATGCCTGAGGTGCCACAGCCGAGATTGCGGGGGTCCCCAGCGGCAGGACCCCACGATTAGACATCTTATCCCCTATCCATTGGATTGGGGATAAGATGTCTAGGGGCGGAGTACCCCTTTAAGGGCTGCAGGACTCCTGCTAATGGGAACTGCATTCCTGCTGTGGAAAAAGTGCAGGAACTGTTCCCATGAGTTCCTGCAGGACTTGAGCCCTGCCTTGGCCCCTTTATTGGAGCATGGTTGCTCATCTGTTCCCCCTTTTCCGTAGTGACATCACAAGAACCTTCCAATCAAACCGTTACCCTGCAACAGGAGACGGAACGGTAGAGACGCCGCCGACCGAGTCTGTCTCCCATTCTATTCCGTAACATATCGCTTCTAGTGATGAGCGGCAGGGCCCATATTCCAATATATTGACGAATATTCTTCCTATGTTCGCGAAATTCTCATATTCGCTATGTCCGCAAATATATCTCACCTAAAAGAAGGGAAGGATCAGTGTCCATGACCTTCTGACGAAGGGGGGTTGCCCACGAAATGACGTCCGTTGAGGTGCACAGTGCCCCCATATGGCCACTGACAATATGCCCGGAGCAGGTAATGAGTGTTACTGGATATTTTATGGATATATATTGTTTCCTCATTGCCCTTATTGATCATAATGGAGGTTGAATAGATACAATTGCGTATTATCACTTGAATATACTGTGGCTGGGGAACGGGGCTATTATTGGGGTACATGTTTTTTATGGGATAGGGGTTGTGTTCTTGTATTGTCTTTTTTGGGGGGATCCATTGTATTGTGTTTATTTATTGATATAATAAAGGATATTTTTGAATAATGGTAGTTGAATTTTTTGGGTGACAATTGTAGGTTTTATATTGGATATTGTTACCTAGTAGTTTATTATAGGAATTATTCCCAGGAAGAGAATAGGTTATAGGGATCAGTGTCCAGTCTGGAATTGACGATATTCACATAAATATTTGCATTAAAAAAAAAAAAAACATGAATATTCGTCATTACGAATATATATCACTATAGTCTAAATATTTGCAAAATCGTGAAGTGCCGATATTCGCGGTAAAAATTCGCATATCGAATATTCGCGCTCAACACTAATCGTTTCCACTTCTGAGTATCATCTATAGGAGAAGAAGATCCTGCAAACCAAACAGTATTTTAAAAATCATCATCGCTATTGCGACTTCGTCCGTCACGCCCCCTCCCATAGACTTGCATTGAGGGGGCGTGGCTGTAACATCACAAGGGGTGTGATCGTGGTGTCGCAGAGCCTCTCTGGGAGCAGCAGGACCCCTGCAATCAGAAATCTTACCCCCTATCCTTTGGATATAGGATAAGATGTCTTGGGGCGGTGTACTCCTTTAAAACAGTAAATAATGGACTCAGTGGAGCAGGGACTTTACTTCTACCAAGCGTCAAGGTTTACATAAAGGTCTTCAATACCGCGGGGTGAAAGTCTACGAGTCCTCCCGATTCCTTCCTATAGTCACGTAACAATCCTCTCTGCAATGTGGATCAGCAGGAGAAGGGCAGCGGAGGTGAAAGGTCACATAAAATCTCCGAACTCCCCGCTGTCTGGCAATAAGAAATTATGTGAACTTTGACACATAGCGCTATACAATATTCTTACTGTTGTCCGACATAAATAAAACGGTTATTCTCCGGCTATTACCGCCTCTCTTCCTCTACCGCACACTAGTTAACTTCTCGGAGCAGCAGTTTGTGCTGCAGAGCTGCGATTCCTACTGTAGATTAGATGATTACACTCAGCTGTTACAACGTCAAAACTTTTAAATTTTTTATTTTTTTAATGATCGGAATCTTTTCAAACAAAAACTTTTTAACATGACAACACTTCCTGGATCATGTGGATTGCGGTAAGCAATGTATTTGGGAGAGATCCCTGCCCCCCAAGGCCATGTTTACATGTCAGAATTTCTCTGCCGGATTCCGCAGTCGCGTTAAAATCAATGGGATTCTGCTGCGCTGTGCACACGGTGGAATTTCTGGGCCAGATGTTTCCGGCATGGAAATTCCGCTTTCTGCGTCCACAGAAAGAATGAACAAATTCTAGCGTACCTGTCAGATCCCACAAAAAAAACTGTTATATGTTACTCAGTACCTCATCCTGATCATGTACAGGTAATTTTTATGTGTCTTTCACTATCACGATATTTCCCTAAAAAAATAGCATATTACAGCTGCTCAACGTCATTTTCATCTATCCAAAGGAGGGAGCGTGTCCCTCTCTTGCCTGCACTGTGATGACTCCTCCCCCTCCCTTACTTTGCTGACTCTCAGGAGCCTGGCAGCCTGCTCTGTAACCCTTTCCTCTCTGGATTTAAGCTGTACATACACACACACAATGTTTACTGGAGATTTCCTGTACTCTACCACCAAAGACAATATGGTGAGGTTATCACTTACAACTACAACTACAACTCCCAGCATGCTCAGACTTCCTTTGACTGTCCAGGCATGCTGGGAATTGTAGTTTTGCAACAGCTGGAGGCACATGTTTGGTAAAAATCTGTGTTACAGCAGTGTTTCTGCAGGCATTCTTCCTCCTGCAGCCTTGTCAATCAGCCATCTCATGTCCATGACCCTTGGACACCTTCATACTGCTGTGGGACTCATCAGTATCCCAGGAGGTATGGGGACCCCTAGTGGTTGGATTTTCAAAGGTAGTTTTCTTTAATAAAATGTGAACATTTTTTAAAGAAGTATATTAGAAAAACTTTTCTTTTGCCAAGATGTACAACATCAAAAATAGTTCTTATATCTGACAGCGCCCATTTCATTCTTTCTACGGACTCTGCACGGTATGCCTAGCCCTCTATGATACGGCGCATTCCTTTACAGTCCTTGCGTCGGCATGTTTATGTCGGCGCCCGCCGTTTGCAGAATGTCATTCCGTAGTGTGAACATAGCCTCAAGTGACAAACCCATCTAATGTTTTTCCCTTTCCATTAGCGTCAGTCAGTAGTCTCCAAACTGTGGACCTTCAGCTGCTGCAAACTACAACTACATGTTGGGAGTTGTAGTCTTGCAACATCTGTAGATTTAGAGACCACTGGTGAAAATCTGTACTTTATATATGGCCATTTTTTCAGCCGATTAGGGAAAAAGAAATGGACATAATTTTTTTTTTTTTTTTATTATTATTATTATTATGTTTTTTGCATTACATTTTTCCTGTAATTGGCCAAAAAGACATCTATAAATAAAATTCAGCATTTTTTTTTTGGCCATGTGAACGTGGCCCAAGGATGCAAATAGGGACTGGGGTTTAAATGACCCACAAATGCAGAACCATGAAGTTTTAACGCATTTAAAAAAATTTTTTTATGGTAGCAGATTTTGTAATAACATTCCCCTCTGTCCCTACAAGCAACAAACATTATTTTTTACAATCTAAAATATTTGATAATCCGGCATCTGTCAGGTCCTTTTTTTTAGAATTCTGATTAATGGCTCAGGCTCATTTGGCCAACAGTTATTAGTCCATATTTACTCCCATAAACATGCATGCTCAGTGCGGCCCAGCATGCATAGTTGTCAACTGTTGTCAAAAAAACAACACTATCCCATTCTCCCATGCCGGAATTTATCCAACCAATCCTCTAACTCCTGAAATGTTGCACCATAAACTATACCAGTGTTTCCCAACCAGAGCACCTCCAGCTGTTGCAAAACTATCACTCCCAGCATGCCCGGACAGCCAACGGCTGTCCGGGCATGCTGGGAGTGGTAGTTTTGCAACAGCTGGAAGCACCCCTGGTTGGGAAACACTGACCTATACTATATACTACTATATAGTCCAACATGCTGGGAGTTGCAGTTTTGCAACAGCTGGAGGCACCACTGGTTGGGAAACACTGACCTATACTATATAGTATATACTACTATACAGTGATCCCTCAACTTACAATGGTCTCAACATACAATGGTTTCAACATACAATGGTCTTTTCTGGACCATCGTAAGTTGAAACCAGACTCAACATACAATGTACAGACAGTCCAGATCTGTGATACCTGTCAATGGCTGGAAGATCTGACCAATCAGAATGGGCATTCACTGGTAAAACTGTATTACTGAAGTGCATGCACTGACTGGTGTCTGGTAGCGCCCCCTACAGTACAGGGAGGTATTACATGTTCTGTACACTTTACCTGTATTACTGAAGTGTATGCACTGACTGGTGTCTGGTAGCGCCCCCTACAGTACAGGGAGGTATTACATGTTCTGTACACTTTACCTGTACCTGGGTTACCTGCTCCTTTGAACACCAGATGAGGGCGACTCCATTACTTTTTAGGACATTGTGTACCGTACAGGACCCTGAAGAAGCTCCTGTCCTCTACATAGACCAGTGCTTCCCAAGCAGGGTGGCCTCAGCTGTTGCAAAACTACAACTCCCAGGATGCCCGGACAGCCGTTGGCTGTCCGCGCATGCTGGGAGTTGTAGTTTTGCAACAGCTGGAGGCTCCCTGCTTGGGAAACACTGACATAGACAGTAATTACAGCTCCCAGCAGATCTTTCCTACTTTTATATATAAGGATTTGCTTTATCTATATTAGTTATCTACTTATTTTTCTTTAATCCTCACTTTTTTTCTATTTTTGGATGACATTTTGGTGGTTTCAGAACCAATTACCAGGTTTCCATAGAGTTCTGGTCTCAACATACAATGGTTTCAACATACAATGGTCGTCCTGGAACCAATTAATATTGTAACTTGAGGGACCACTGTATAGTCCAATTTTCTGGGAGTTGTAGTTTTCCAACAGCTGGAGGCACCCTGGTTGGGAAACACTGACCTGTACTATATACTACTATATAGTCCAACATGCTGGGAGTTGTAGTTTTGCAACAGCTGGAGACACCTCTGGTTGGGAAACAATGACCTATACTATATACTACTATATAGTCCAACATGCTGGGAGTTATAGTTTTGCAACAGCTGGAGGCACCCCTTGTTGGGAAACACTGACCTATACTATATACTACTATATAGTCCAACATGCTGGGAGTTGTAGTTTTCCAACAGCTGTAGGAACCCCTGGTTGGGAAACACTGACCTATACTATATATACTATATACTTCTATGTAGTCCAACATGCTGGGAGTTGTAATTTTCCTTTGGGGCAGCTGCTGAGCCACAGGCTGTATCAGGGCATGCTGAGAGTTGTAGTTAGTAACTAACTGCAACTCCCGAATTTAATTTAAAAAGTGATCAAAAAGTCCATCGAAACAAAAACGATCCTGTTAAAAATCACATATCGGGGCGCAAAAAATGACCCTCATACAGGCCGTATAAGGAGAAATAAAGAAGTTATAGGGGTCAGAATAGGACAAAATTATCCCCCGCATATGTGTATCCTGTGATGTCACGCATATATAATGAATTATGCAGATTAGCATGGCCGGTATTTTTTTTGCAAGAAAGGTGACAAGCTTGGAGGGTTTGTGATGATACATTGGAGGGTTTGTGATGATACCTGTCACCCTGCTTCCTCCATAAGGTTACACCGCGCTGAAGGAAGAAGCACAGGTGCATTGGAGGAGGCAGGGTGACGTGCACAGGGATAAGTCACTTTTTGAGGCAGATTACATAAGAAAACCCTCAGCAGACATCAAGAGTTTCTGCCCTGGAGTTCTACCGTAGATTCTGCCCTGGATTTCCCTGTTGTGTGCACACAGCCTAAATATTTACTCTATTAACGGAGAGACGTATTTGTCGCATGAGAAATCTGGTGATGTCACGGTCTGAGTTACCAGAAATACTTCTCATTATGGAGATCTGGGATGGACCTGAATCAGCGAGCACGTCAGCTACTATGACTGCATTACTGCCGGCTGCATTCATTTCCAGGGACATTTCTGCGCTTTATAGAGAACCTGTAAATGCTACTATTCCTCACAACACATCGACTATGCAGAACAATCCCTTCAGGTCGGCATGTAAGATGCAGGTCACCTGACACCAGTATTACTCAGTATTACCCCTGAGGACGCCATGTGTAGGGTGATGAAACATGTTGGGGGGCATTGCTAAATGTTTTAACATCAACGGGGTTACGGCACTAATCTCTAAATGTGCACTGCAGGTGCATGTGAATATATATATATTTATTTATTTTTTTCAAGAAAATTTCTCACAGAAAAGGATTGCAGAAACACATGTTTTGCTATACACGTTTATTCCCTTTGTGTGTATTGGAACTAAACCAAAAAAGGGAGGAAAAAAAGCAAATTGGTCATAATGTCACCAAACTCCAAAAATGGTCTGGACAAAATTATTGGCACCCTTAACTTAATATTTAGTTGCACACCCTTTGGAAAAAAATAACTGAAATCAGTGTCTTCCTATAACCATCAATAAGCTTCTTACACCTCTCAGCCGGAATGTTGGACCGCTCTTCCTTTACAAACTGCTCCAGGTCTCTTATTGGAAGGCGCCTTTTCCCAACAGTAATTATAAGATCTCTCCACAGGTGATCAATGGGATTTAGATCTGGACTCATTGCTGACACTTCAGAACTCTCCAGCGCTTTGTTGTCATCCATTTCTGGGGCTTTTTGACGTATGTTTGGGGTCATTGTCCTGCTGGAAGACCCAAGATCTCGGACACAAACCCAGCTTTCTGACACTGGGCTGTACAGTGCGACCCAAAATCCATTGGTAATCCTCAGATTTCATGATGTCTTGTACACATTCAAGGCCCCCAGTGCCAGAGGCAGCAAAACAACCCAAAACATCACTGACCTCCACCATATGTCACTGTAGGTACTGTGTTCTTTTCTTTGTAGGCCTCATTCCGTTTTCGGTAAACAGTAGAATGATGAGCTTTACCAAAAAGCTCTATCTTGGTCTCATCTGTCCACAAGACGTTTTCCCAGAAGGATTTTGGTTACTCAAGTTTATTTAGGTAAATTGTAGTCTTGCTTTTTTTCTGTCTCTGTGTCAGCAGTGGGGTCCTCCTGGGTCTCCTCCATAGTGGGGTCCTCCTGGGTCTCCTCCATAGCGGGGTCCTCCTGGGTCTCCTCCATAGTGGGGACCTCCTGGGTCTCCTCCATAGTGGGGTCCTCCTGGGTCTCCTCCATAGTGGGGTCCTCCTGGGTCTCCTCCATAGTGGGGTCCTCCTGGGTCTCCTCCATAGTGGGGTCCTCCTGGGTCTCCTCCATAGTGGGGTCCTCCTGGGTCTCCTCCATAGTGGGGTCCTCCTGGGTCTCCTCCATAGTGGGCTCCTCCTGGGTCTCCTCCATAGTGGGGTCCTCCTTCGTCTCCTCCATAGTGGGGTCCTCCTGGGTCTCCTCCATAGTGGGGTCCTCCTGGGTCTCCTCCATAGTGGGGTCCTCCTTCGTCTCCTCCATAGTGGGGTCCTCCTGGGTCTCCTCCATAGTGGGGTCCTCCTGGGTCTCCTCCATAGCGTTTCATTTCATTTAAATGTCGACGGATAGTTCGCGCTGAGGCTGGAATTCCACTTGTTTTTTTTTTTTGCAAAAACGCCAAGCAAAACGCCAATTCTGCCGCATGGCGTTTTTTTGGCCAAAAAACGCTGTGGCCAGATGTTAGCTGTAAATCAATGAGAAATCGCAAATTTCTAATTCCACTTGGCGTTTTTTTTTTTTTTATCCTTTTGGTATTTTTTCACTTTTTTGCGTTTTTTTCAGCTCCTTGGCGTTTTGAAAAAAACACTGTATGTCGCTCAAACCAGCGTTTTTAGACAATATCGTGGCGTTTTGCTCCAATAGAAGTCTACGGGAGTGAGAAAACGCCAAGAAAAACGATATGTGGGTTTTAACTTTGGCGTTTTTGCGGGCGGTTTTTAATCTTTTTTGGACTTTAGCGATCCAAAAAAGTGATGGAGATACCTGTTTTGAATAAAATTTCGTAGGGTACCATTAAATTTTTTTTTTTTTTTTTTAAAGATACAGTAGTGAAGGAAAAATTATATCTAACGAAATTTATATTTTTTATTAAAAAAAACTATTACTTTTTAAACAGGGATCAATTTATGTGTGCGGGGAAATAAAAATGTAGCCGACAATTATAAAATTGTATTGTGTGTGTGTTTTTCCCTTTTTTCTTTATTTTTAACATTTTTTTAGGTAGTACTACTACTCCCAGCATGGAACACACTGTTCCATGATGGGAGTAGTAGTACCTGTACTAATAGACTGATCGCCCGCTGAGATCTTTCTGTATAATATATAGATGCGGCGGCCGCTCTTCTATGGTCCCCTGCACTGACGTATATATACACTGATTCATATTTCCCACAGAGAGCTGTGATTGGCCAGATGGTTCCAGCCAATCACAGCTCTCTGTGAGAAATAGGAATATGTGTATATATACGGCCGTGCAGGGGACCATAGAACTTAGAAGAGCGCTTGCATCTATACATTATACAGGAGGATCACAGCGGGTGTCAGGAGTGATACCTGCTGTGATCTTTCCATAAATGTAGGCACTACTACTCCCAACATGGAGCGCACACTGCCTCATGCTGGGAGCTGTAGTACCTGCATTAATAGACAGATCACAGCTAGTGTCAGAAGTTACACTCGCTGCGATCTGTCTACTAATGCAGATACTACAGCTCCCAGCATGGAACAGAGTGTACTCCATGTTGGGAGTAGGAGTACCTGCAGTAAGTGACAGATCATAGCGGGTATCACTACTGACACTCGCTGTGATCGTCCTGTCTATAGCAGAGATGGAGCGACTGTATACATCGCTTGCATCCCTGCTCTGCATTATACTGCAGGCCGGCCTCTCATTCATTCATATTTCCTTCAGAGCTGTGATTGGCTGCAACCATCCGGCCAATCACAGCTCTGGGTGGGAAATATGAATGAATTATGTTTTAGTCACATCACTGGCCGGAGTATAGTGCAGAGATGTGAGCGCTGTATACAGCGGCATCTGTGCTATATTATGGACGATCGCATTGGGTGTCAGGACTGAGACCCGGGGCGATCTGTCTATTACTACAGGTACTACTACTCCCATCATGGAACAGTGTGTTCTATGCTGGGAGTAGTAGTACTAACAAAAAAATGTAAAAAATAGAGAGAAAAAAGTGAAACACACATCTTATTAAAAAATAATAAAAAGTTTGTTATAAAATATATACATTTCGTTTAATAAAATGTTTTCCATCACCGCAGCATCCTTTTTTTTTTTGGCACCCAACAAATTTTGGGTACCAGAAAAAAAATGCCAAAAGGTGACAAAAATGCAATTTCCACACAAATGAAAAAACGCCAGACGCAGGACATTGCACTGGCGTTTTTTCAGGTGTTTTTTTTTTTATCCCAAAAAAGCAGCACAAAAAAACAAGTGGAATCCTAGCCTGAAACTGATGTTCCCTGAGCCTGCAGGACAGCTTGAATATCTTTGGAACTTGTTTGGGGCTGCTTATCCACCATACGGACTATCCTGTGTTGACACCTTTCATCAATTTTTCTCTTCTGTCCTCGCCCAGGGAGATTATCTACAGTGCCATGGGTTGTAAACGTCTTGATAATGTTGCGCACTGTGGACAAAGACAAATCTAGATCTCTGGAGATGGACTTGTAACCTTGAGATCGTTGATATTTATTCACAATTTTGGTTCTCAAGTCCTAAGACAGTTCTCTTCTCCTCTTTCTGTTATCCATGCTTAGTGTGAACTTCTCTCCTTTTTATCTGCTTTCAGGTGCGATTTTTATATTGCCCACACCTCTTACTTGCCCCAGGTGAGTGTAAAGGAGCATCACATGCTTGAAACAATCTTATTTATCCACAATTTTGAAAGGGTACCAATAATTTTGTCCAGCCCATTTTTGGAGTTTGGTGACATTATGTCCAATTTGCTTTTTTTCCTTCTTTTTTGGTTTAGTTCCAATACACACAAAGGAAATAAACATGCGAAAAATACGGTACATATAGGGCCCTTGCTTGTTTTTTTTTATTTATTTTAGATTCACATTAATAAAAGGTAAGTTTTATTTCTCTGCTGGGTTGTCAGAGCAGCAGAGGAGTTGTAGTTTTTTAACAGCTGGATGGACCCCAGCGATCTCTGAGCTAGTGCCGCAATGTCATGCCACGCCCCCGCCATTCATGTCTATGGGAGGGGGCGTGACGGCTGTGATCTCTCGTCATCTGGCACGGAGCGGAGTTTGCTTCGTGTACTGGATAACTGGGGTAGAGCGCCGGAGACGACTGGAGATGCAGCTCCCGCATAGAATCTTGGTGCTGCAGGGAGAACGCGGGAGGGTCCCAGCGGTCGGGCCCCCCGCAATCAGACATCTTATCCCTTATCCTTTGGATAGGCGATAAAATGTTTTTGCCCGGAATACCCCTTTAAGTACCAATTGCCTCCGGAGTTCTCCTCACCTCCTCATATGTAAAGTGCCCTGGAACCAAAAGGGTGCTATATGAATAAATAATAAGAAATAATAATAATGAGCGAACTTACAGTAAATTCGATTCGTCACGAACTTCTCGGCTCGGCAGTTGATGACTTATCCTGCATAAATTAGTTCAGCTTTCCGGTGCTCCGGTGGGCTGGAAAAGGTGGATACAGTCCTAGGAGACTCTTTCCTAGGAATGTATCCACCTTTTCCAGCCCACCGGAAAGCTGAACTAATTTATGCAGGAAAAGCCATCAACTGCCGAGCCGAGAAGTTCGTGACGAATCGAATTTACTGTAAGTTCGCTCATCTCTAATAACAACCTCTGGCACAATTTGTATTTAACGGACCCCATGAAGCCCACCGAAACCTCTGGTTTCGCTATAGGGGTTAAACATGTTTTTTTCTGATTAGACTTTTTTTATTTCATTTTTTGTACATTATTATGGGAACGATTAAACTGCTTTACATCAGCCACATGACCATAGGAAATAACAGGCTGAAGGGGACGTTTGTTGTGGGCATGCTTTGTCACCTGTGCAGAAGTCAGTGTGCAGTGAGGGAAGGAGGAGAGCTGTGTCCATCACCTATTGTGAATGGTGGGTCCTGTGTTATCTATATAGATATGTCACCTTTCACTGTAATCTTTCCTAGCAGAAGTGATCTCTAGAGAATGGGAAATGCAAAGTAGGTGTCAAACTCAGGATGGTTATATCATTAATACCTTAAAGGGGTACTCCGCCCCAAAGACATCTTTTCCCCTACCCAAAGGACGATCTCCGGTCTGGCACCACAGCATTCTAAACCTGAAACCTTGAAGCTTCCACATTTGTGATGTCACGCCATGCCACGCCCCCTCCAATCATGTCTATGGGAGAGGGCGTGACAGCTAGTATAAGGCCCTCATGCCTCCTCCCATAGACATGAAGGGAAGGGGCATGACAGCTGTGATCACCCATCATCCGGCACGGAGCAGAGTTCGCTCCGTGCACTGGGTGACTGAGGTGCTGCGATGCGCGGGGGAGTCCCAACAGTTGGACCCCTGCGGTCAGACATCTTAAGGGCAAAATACCCCTTTAAGTACATAGTGGAAACATAACGGTGTTATTTTTGCATCTACAGGGCCATATTGGGTTGGCTTTTTGCATGACTCTGTAATGACACCTTTCATTTTACCTTAAAACGGCAAAACTTTTGGGGGTTCCTTTTTACAATTCCGCTCATGGTGGTACCAAACATGTTTATTTTTGTTTGAAAAGTATTAGATTCCTAATACTGAACAATGCTATGTAGCTGCACTGATCAGTGTGATCAGCGATCTGTTTACAGAGTCTGCCAGAGCCAGCACCAAGGTATTCGGCGGGACTCCGGCTGGCATGGAAACCGATCAGACCCTTGCATATAAGCGTCAATCGGGCAGTGGAGCTATCCTTCAGGCTCTTAAAGGGGTACTCCGGTGAAAACCTTTTTTCTTTTAAATCAACTGGTGGCAGAAAGTTAAACATATTTGTAAATTACTTCTATTAAAAAAATCTTAATCCTTCCTGTACTTATTAGCTGCTGAATACTACAGAGGAAATTCTTTTCTTTCTGGAATGCTCTCTGATGACATCACGACCACAGTTCTCTCTGCTTACGTTATTATAATAATAATGCTTTTTTTATTGCTGTCCTTAGTGGGATTTGAACCCAAGTCCCCAGCACTGCAAGGCAGCTGTGCTAACCACTGAGCCACCATGCTGCCCTTAGCATACATCTGCTATGCATGGTTACTAAAATGGACAGAGATGTCAGCAGAGAGCACTGTGCTCGTGATGTCATCAGTGTTCCAAAAACAAAGGAATTTCCTCTGTAGCATTCAGCAGCTAATAAGTACTGGAAGGATTAAGATTTTTTAATAGAAGTAATTTACAAATATGTTTAACTTTCTGCCACCAGTTGATTTAAAAGAAAAAAGGTTTTCACCGGAGTACCCCTTTAAGTCCGTGATCGTTGTTGATCATGGCACTTAAAGGGGTACCTCGCTGCTCAGCGTTTGGAACAAACTGTTCCAAATGCTGAAGCCAGTGCTGGGAGCTCGTGTCATCATAGCACCGCCCCCTCAATGCAAGTCTATGGGAGGGGGCGTGACGGCTGTCACGCCCCCTCCCATAGACTTGCATTGAGGGGACGGGGCGTGACAGTTTGGAACAGTTTGTTCCAAACGCTGAGCAGCGAAGTACTCCTTTAAGGGGTTAATGTCAGACATTGTTGAGATCGCCGATGTCCGCCATTGACTGCGCATGCACAGCTGTGTAGACACTCTTCTATGATACAATCACAGCTCCGGCACTCGCTTCATTTACAGAATGCAGTTCAGGATGTAAATGTACTTCCTTGTGGAATAAAGAGGTTATCCAGGATCAGAAAAGCTTTTGTCCAAAAACAGCACCATCCTGTCCTCAGGTTGTATGTGGTATTGCAGCTCAGTTCAGTAAATATGGCTGTTTTTCTATTCCCTTTAAAGGGGTACTCCGGTGGAAAACATTTTTTTTTTTTTTTAAATGAACTGGTGCCAGAAAGTTAAAGAGATTTGTAAATTACTTCTATAAAAAAAAAAAATCTTAATCCTTCCAGTACTTATCTGCTGCTGTATACTATTCTTTTCTTTTTGAATTTCTTTTCTGTCTGACCACAGTGCTCTCTGCTGACACCTCTTTACGTATCAGGAACTGTCCAGAGCAGGAGAGATATTCTATGGGGATTTTCTTCTGCTCTGGACAGTTCCTGACATGGACAGAGGTGTCGGCAGAGAGCACTTTGATCAGATAGAAAAAAAATTCAAAAATGAAAAGAATTTTCTCTGTAGTATACAGCTGTATAAGTACTGGAAGGATTAAGATTTTTTAATAGAAGTAATTTACAAATCTGTTTAACTTTCTGGCACCAGTTGACTTAAAAAGACCTAAAAGTTTTCCACCGGAGTATCCATTTAAAGGGGTTATCCAGGAAAAAACTTTTTTTATATATATCAACTGGCTCCAGAAAGTTAAACAGATTTGTAAATTACGTCTATTAAAAAATCTTAATCCTTTCAGTACTTATGAGCTTCTGAAGTTTAGGTTGTTCTTTTCTGTCTAAGTGCTCTCTGATGACACGTGTCTCAGGAAACGCCCAGTTTAGAAGAGGTTTGCTATGGGGATTTGCTTCTAAACTGGACGGTTCCCGAGACACGTGTCATCAGAGAGCACTTAGACAGAAAAGAACAACCTTAACTTCAGAAGCTCATAAGTACTGAAAGGATTAAGATTTTTTAATAGAAGTAATTTACAAATCTGTTTAACTTTCTGGAACCAGTTGATATATAAAAAAAAATTTTTTTTCCTGGATAACCCCTTTAAGTACCAGGCCACCAGAACGTACATGTGCATCCATCTTTTTTAAGAGGGCATAAGCAGTGGAATGTGCCCATTCCCTCCACACTACATAGATGGCTAACTCATAGGAGAATGAAGGGGGGGGGACCCCGATACCCTTCGGAACCCCGATACCCTTCAGCACCACAGGTTGGAGATCACTGATCTAGTCCCTACAAAGTAACAGGTAATGGAAACCTAGGAGTCTCTTATCTTCTCTCATCTCATTCACTTTACTACGGTTTCCACGCAGCGAGTACATTGTTATTTATAAGGCCCATAAAGGGTGTAAACTTATGGCTCCTACACTTGTCATTATATTTACATTCACAGGGAAAATCCTATTAAAGCTTCATGGGCTCAAATCATGACCCATAAACTCCCCATCTGGACCTTATCTGACCTTCCAAATCATTGTCATCCCAATATAAAGCAGATAATCCCCTCCCCCCAGCCGTTCACCTTCTGTCAATGCATTTTATCAATTCCAGGAAGAACAGAGTATAAATTGTACGACGGTAACTCCAAGACATTACATCGCATCGACCTCATATCCATCCACACCCCAGACTAAGGATGAGATACATCTTCATATCCATCCACACCCCAGACTAAGGATGAGATACATCTTCATATCCACACCCCAGACTAAGGATGAGATACATCTTCATATCCATCCACACCCCAGACTCCTAAGGATGAGATACATCTTCATATCATCACCCCAGACTAAGGATGAGATACATCTTCATATCCATCCACACCCCAGACTAAGGATGAGATACATCTTCATATCCATCCACACCCCAGACTAAGGATGAGATACATCTCCTTCATATGCACACCCCAGACTAAGGATGAGATACATCTTCATATCCATCCACACCCCAGACTAAGGATGAGATACATCTCCTTCATATCCACACCCCAGACTAAGGATGAGATACATCTCCTTCATATCCACACCCCAGACTAAGGATGAGATACATCTTCATATCCATCCACACCCCAGACTAAGGATGAGATACATCTCCTTCATATGCACACCCCAGACTAAGGATGAGATACATCTTCATATCCATCCACACCCCAGACTAAGGATGAGATACATCTCCTTCATATCCACACCCCAGACTAAGGATGAGATACATCTTCATATCCATCCACACCCCAGACTAAGGATGAGATACATCTTCATATCCATCCACACCCCAGACTAAGGATGAGATACATCTTCATATCCATCCACACCCCAGACTCCTAAGGATGAGATACATCTCCTTCATATCCACACCCCAGACTAAGGATGAGATACATCTTCATATCCATCCACACCCCAGACTAAGGATGAGATACATCTTCATATCCATCCACACCCCAGACTAAGGATGAGATACATCTTCATATCCATCCACACCCCAGACTAAGGATGAGATACATCTTCATATCCATCCACACCCCAGACTAAGGATGAGATACATCTTCATATCCACACCCCAGACTAAGGATGAGATACATCTTCATATCCACACCCCAGACTAAGGATGAGATACATCTTCATATCCACACCCCAGACTCCTAACGATGAGATACATCTTCATATCCACACCCCAGACTCCTAAGGATGAGATACATCTTCATATCCACACCCCAGACTCCTAAGGATGAGACACATCTTCATATCCACACCCCAGACTCCTAAGGATGAGATACATCTTCATATCCACACCCCAGACTCCTAAAGCAGGGATGTGGAATTCCTATCGCCCGGCGCCCAAGACATGCAGTTCCGGGCGCCGGGCAGGTGAATTTTTCAGGCCCTTAGCCCTTAGTCCTGAAGCAGGGCTGGACCAGAAAGCCCCTGCCAAGTACAGGGGCGCTCAGAGGGGTGTATGGAACTGGGTCTGGACTTGTGCCCACTCCATACTCTGCAGCCCCCGGCTGTTTTCAGAATCAATGGATCGCAGAGCACACAGATCAATGGAGTTCAATAGAACTCTATTGATCTGTATGAGAAATCTAATGATTCCTCCTAAAAGTCCACTAAGGGACTAATAAAGTGTAAAAAAAATGTTTTAATAAATGTTTAAAAGACACACATTAACCCCTTCCATATTAAAAGTTTGAATCATCCCCCTTTTCCTATATAAAACATGTTAACATAATAATAAACATATTTAGTATTGCTGCGTGCGTAATTGTACAAACTATTAAAATATAACATTATGTATCCCGTACGGAAAATGACGTAAATGTAAAAAAAAAAAAAAAAACACAGAATTGCAATTTTTATAATATCCCAGAAAAAAGTTAAAAGCATTTAAAAAGTCAGATCAATACCAAAATGGTACCGATACAAAACAAAGATTATGGCACAAAAAATTAGCCCTCATACAGCCTCGTATGAGAAAAAAATAAAAAAAAAAATAAAAAGCTACAGGGGTCAGAAAATGGCAATTAAAAAAAATTTGAAAAAGTTCAGAATTTTTTTTTTTATTAGTAAAACATGACGGAAACTATATAAATCTGGTATCGCTGTAATCAGGCGGCCTAAAGTATCAAAATAACATGTTAGCTCAACCACAAGGTAAATGGCGAAGAAAAGAAAACCACCAAATTTGCTAAATTATCTTATGTTATGGCTATTATAGGGCGAGGAGGAAAAAACGAGAGCATAAAAGCGAAAAATTGACCCGGACAAGTGGATCGCCATGAGGGACAAGTAGATTTTGCTCCGTTTTAGTCCCGTGGACAAGTAGTTTTTTATTAAATTTCCACACCCCTGTAAGGACGAGACACATCTTCATATCCAGCCCCGGACTCCTGAGGATGAGACACCTGCTTAATTCCTTATAGAAGACTCAATGAGTTCTCGTACACTGCTCAAAAAAATAAAGGGAACACTAAGATAACACATCCTAGATCTGAATGAATGAACTAATCGTATGAAATACTTTCCTCTTTACATAGTTGAATGCGCTGACAACAAAATCCCACAAAAATTATCAATGGAAATCAAAATGTATGAACCCCTGGAGGTCTGGATATGGAGTCACCCTCAAAATCATAGAGGAAAACCCCACTACAGGCTGATCCAACTTTATGTAAAGTCCTTAATACAAGTCCCAATGAGGCTCAGTAGTGTGTGTGGCCTCCACGTGCCCGTATGACCTCCCTACAATGCCTGGGCATGATCCTGATGAGGTGGAGGATGGTCTCCTGAGGGATGTCCTCCCAGACCTGGACTAAAGCATTCACAAACTCCTGGACAGTCTGTGGTGGATGGAGCGAGATGTCCCAGATGTGCTCAATCGGATTCAGGGGAACGGGCGGCCAGTCCATAGCATCAATACCTTCCTCTTGTAGGAACTGCTGACACACTCCAGCCACATGAGGTCTAGCATTGTCTTGTATTAGGAGGAACCCAGGGCCAACCGCACCAGCATATGGTCTCACAAGGGGTCTGAGGATCTCATCTCGGTACCTACTGGCAGTCAGGCTACCTCTGGCAAGCACATGGAGGGCTGTGCGGCCCCCCCAAAGAAATGCCACCCCACACCATTACTGACCCACAGGGCCGCCATCAGAAATTTTGCTGGCCTGGTCGGATATCTAGTCACAGGGGAGTGGACATGGTGGCTTCCAATCATGCTCGCCCAGCCTCCTCCCGCCTAGACCGGCACGGATGACGGCCTGAGTTCAGGGTGAAGCACTATGCTTAGACTGTCAATGACGGCTGACTGGTGGGAGAGCGTGCGGAAGCCTGACTGGAAGTCGCCATGTCCAACCCTGTGAATAGATAGCAGTCAAGGCCATCAGCTTTCTGCAGTAATACGGGGGTTGAGGAGAAAAGCGTCAGAACGCTGTCCTCCATATCTGCCAGGTCGCGAGGCTGGTATTTGAGGTCTCGACATGCGCTCTTTAAAGTAGTAAAACATAACAGAATCTATATAAATTGAGTATTGCTGTAATTGTATTGACCCTCAGAAGAAATACAAGGCTCGTATGAATCCCCGTATTCTGAGACATATCACTTTTTAATTTTCCATCTATCAAGTTGTGTCAGGCCTTGCTTAGCTGTGGTTTTTATTGATAATATATTGAATAAGATGGGAAGCACAAAAAAATAAAATATAAAAAGGAACTGCAAACTATACTCTATTGATGTTATTTTGGGTCCTTGTCCTTTATTTTTTGCATCCTTGCATCCTTTAGTTATGGATTTTTTTCCAGGCGTTTTCTCATAGGCTTTACCTGAAATGTCACCCAAAAAACGAATGATATCCATTTATATAAAGTGTGTGTAGGAGGCCTTAAGGGGATTATGTATCATTTTTTGTTATCTATATCTTTTTAAATCTTTTTTTATATTTGATATATATATATAATATTTTTTGTAATCAATTTTTTTTATATTTGTCATATATATATATATATATATATATATATATATATATATATATAGGATAAATAATCTATCCCACAGCACTTCTGTTTAAGTGAGAAAACATTTATTTCCTCATAAGGTTTATTTCCTCATAAGAGGTGATGCAACGTTTCAAGACTGAAGCATTGTGCAGACGGTCGAAACGTTGCATCACCTCTTATGAGGAAATAAACCTTCACGTTTTTTCACTTGAACTGGAGCGCGGTCATGCACCCGCATCATAGTGGACATTGACTGGTTGTGCTGCTCTTAGGCTTCTTTCACACTTCCTTACAAACGGACATTAGTGGCTTTTTATTTTACTACTTTGTCTGCCATTAACATCCATTTCTGTAACGGAGCCTAACGGGAGTTATAACGGGCAAAGAGGATCCCGTTCACTTCAATGGGGTTTCTCTAATATCCGTTATAACTCCCGTTATTGCGGCGGAAGATAGCTGGAAGATGTCGCAAGGACAAATTTTTCTCCCACTATCTTCCTAACGGACGTCACCTACCGGGCGAAAACGGTAGTGTGAAAGGAGCCTTACTTGTATCTATACACTAGTGATCCACCGATTATCGGTTTGGCCGATATTCACGATTTTGGACGTTATCGGTATCGGCAATTACCTTGCCGATAATGCCCCCCGGCCAGAGACCGCCGCTGCCCCATACCTCCTCCATCCCCGGTTTTATAATTACCTGTTCCCGGGGCCCAGGGACCGCGCTACTTCTGGCTCCTGTGGCGTACTGCGTTACGCTGTGCGCTGCGCAATGACGTGCGACATCCTCAACGCGTCACCGTCAGTGCGCACAGTGACAGCTCAGGACACCGCCGAAGCCACAAGTAGCGCGGACCCCGGGAACAGGTAATTGAAATTGAGGCAATGGGGCAGCGGCGGTGGTTGGACTAAGGACCGGCAGGGGGAGAGGAGCGGGCAGCGGCGGTCTCTGGCCAGAGGATAGGGGGGGGGGTTGGACTCAGGAGGACCCCAAGACAGGCAGGGAGAGAGAAGCGGCGGCGGTCTCTGGCCCCGCAAAAGCGGCTGCAGTTCATTGATTAAAAGCTCCTGCTTTAAAGGGGTTCTCCGGTGCTTGGATATCTTATCCCCTATCCAAAGCATATGGGATAAGATGCCTAATCGCGGGAGTTCTGCTGCTGGGGACCCCCGGGATCTTGCATGCGGCACCCCGTTTGTAATCAGTCCCGGGAGCGTGTTCGCTCCGGGTCTGATTACGGACGACCACAAGGCCGGCGGCGTGCGACGGGAGGGGGCGTGATAGCTGTCATGCCCCCTCCCGTAGGCTTGCATTGAGGGGAGGAGCGTGACATCACACGGGGGCGGAGGCCTTGTGGTCGTCCGTAATCAGACCCGGAGCGAACACGCTCCGGGGACTGATTACAAACGGGGTGCCGCGTGCAAGATCCCGGGGGTCCCCAGCGGCTGAACTCCCGCGATCAGGCATCTTATCCCCTATCCTTTGGATAGGGGATAAGATGTCTAAGCACCAGAGAACCCCTTAAAATCAATGATCTGCAGCCGCTTCTTTGGGGCCGGGGGGGTGGAGAATTAGCCGATAACTTATACCGGGATATCGCTATACGTTATCGGCTATCGGCCTGAAAGGCCACAGATTATCGGTATCGGCTCTAAAAAAACGATATCGTCAATCCCTACTATATACTGTACTATATATATATATATTTATATTTAAGAGAAGGTAAGACAGCACTGGGGGTCGACCTCTGTGCCTATGGTCAGCCAGTCCAGGATCAAGATACACCAAGTCCAGAAATCAGAGCACCAGCCAGGTCATGGATCATCAAAAACTGGAAATCTTTATTATCCCCGTCTCAAATGCAACGTTTCGGCAGTAGTAGCCTTCATCAAGCATTGTCGTTGCATTTGAGACGGGGATAATAAAGATTTCCAGTTTTTCATGATCCATGACCTGGCTGGTGCTCTGATTTCTGGACTTAGTATACATATATATATATATATATATATATATATATATATATATATATAATTAATTTTGATTTTTTTAAATTAAATATTTGTTATCTATATTTTTCTTTCTTCCTATAGAGAAAGAAAAAAAACTATTTTATGACCGCATCGAGCCTATACACGGCGTCCTTCCCAGCTTTTTCAGTGTATGAGATATAGACGTAGTCGGAGCACCAGGTAATGCAGTCTAGGCGCAGCCACCCACACAGACCACCCGAGGTGCCCGCGTAAATAATGAAGGGGGCCTCCGTTGTGCTGCTGTATTGAGGTACTAGGGGTTGAACTCCAGCCAAACACTGATGGCCTCTCCATGTTGTTGCCCTAATCCAGTTGTCTTAAAAAGTGTCCCTCCAGATGTTGCAAAAACTTCAAATCCCAGCATGCCCGGACAGCCGTTGGCTGTCCGGGCATGCTGGGATTTGAAGTTTTGCAACATCTGGAGGGCCACATTTTTAGACCACTGTCCTAATAAAACCTCTGCTGCTTGTGATCCTCCATGTGCATTAGTTCTCCTGTTCACTACGATACGGACGGTTCTTATAAAGTTATTTATTAACAATCGTTCTTCTCAAATATTTATAAATGTCAATTGGAAGTTTGCAAATTTTACCCAGAGATTCGAGACAACGAACAGTGGGAAGAAAGAGCCGCAGGGAGGTAACAGGGGAGAAGATCCATCAGAGCACAATGCGACTGTCACTGTTAGGCTATGTTCACACTACGGAATCTCTGTGCGGACATTACGGAGACTGCGGGCACCGGCATAGGACTGCGCGGGAATGCAGAGTCCACAGAAAGAATGGACAGGTTCATGCTTTCCGCGGACACGGAACTTGGAACTTCCATGCCGGAAACATCTGGCCAGGAAATTCCGTCGGTTACACAGTGCAGCAGAATCCTCTTGAATTCAATGGGACTCTGCTGCAGCAGACTTTCCATGCAGAATTCCAAGCGGAATTTCACACAGAAATTCCGAGGTGTGAACATGGCCTTCTTGGAGCAGTAGGGTGTGAATGCACTTTGTTTGTTACTGGGGTCCTGTCGGTGGTACTGTGGTGGGAGGCCTAATGGGGGTTTGTATGGTTTTAAAGAGTTGTTGTTTAGTTACTGGGGACATCACTGTTATGAGGGGCAGTAAGAGTGTTGTAGTTCCCAATGTTATAGGGTTGGCACCTGTGGGTGGCACTGTTGTAGGGGCAGTATGATTGTTACTGCTGCGGCTCAGTTATTGGGGCCCAATGGGCAGCACTGTTGTGGGGGGGGGGGATCAGTATGGCTTAGTTCATACATTGTTTAGGCTATTTTCGCACAGCCATTATGACACAGCAGTGTGACGGGCGTCAGGGGAGCCGGTGAGCATAGCGGGAGAAAAATTTCTGCAAGAGCCGTCTTTTTTTCACGCCATTCCCGTCAAAAAACAACAGCGCCCGGCGGCCCCCATAATAGTAAATGGGAGTCGCCGGGACCCGTTCTTGCCTGTTGCTCCCCATCACAAACAAAAGCCACAAAAAAAAAAAAAGAAGACTTTAACGCCCGTTCTCGACGGGGTGCAACGTCAGTGTGAAAGGGGTCTTACAAATTTGGAAAAAAAAAAGCGCCAACACTTTTTTCCTGCCTTTGCCAATTAGGGACCAAAATACGCTCCTAAAATAAAACATGTCGGTAACATAGTAACATAGGGGGAGATTTATCAAAACCTGTCCAGAGGAAAAGTTGCCCAGTTGCCCATAGCAACCAATCAGATCGCTGCTTTCATTTTACAGAGGCCTTGTTAAAAATGAAAGAAGCGATCTGATTGGTTGCTATGGGCAACTGGGCAACTTTTCCTCTGGACAGGTTTTAATAAATCTCCCCCCCATAGTTCGTAAGGTTGAAAAAAGTTCAACCTATAACCCTAATGAGTCCCTACTGAGGAAGGCAAAAAACCCTCGTACTAGAGGTAAAAATTCCTTCCCAACTCCAAATATGGCATCAGAATAAATCCCTGGATCAACGTTCTGTCCCTATAAATCTAGTATACATAACCAGCGATGTTATCATTCTCCAAATATATATCCAGACCCCTTTTGAATTCTATTACAGAGTTCCCCATGACACCTCCTCAGGCAGAGAATTCCACAGTCTCACTGCTCTTACAGTAAAGAACCCCCATCTGTGCTGGTGTAGAAACCTTCTTTCCTCTAGACGTAGAGGATGCCCCTTGTTACATTTTACGATGTGTGAACTTGGCCTAATGGTGGCAGTATTGTAGTTAGTGCTGTGGTTCCCACCTGTACTGGGGTCCTGTTGCGGTCACTGTTATGGGAGTGGGGGGAGGGGGGGAATAGGGAGGGTGTCATGGATCTTGCTGTAAGGGTATGTTCACACAGGAAAACACATTTGCCTCCACCTCCCATTGAATTTAATGGTAAATGTTAAAAAAAAATCATATGTTTTTTTAAATTAAAATCAAAAAGCGCCTGAACATACATAAAAAAAATAATAATAATACACCTGAAACACCTGAAAAACCACATCAAAATTAGCACAAGAAGCTGCATAGCAAAATCCATGGTGCTTTTAAAGGGGTATTTGGATGGAAATGATGCCAAAAAGTAATACAGATTCATAAATTACTTCTATTAAAACATCTTAATCCTTCCAGTAATTATCAGCTGCTTTATGCTCCAGAGAAAGTTGTGTAGTTCTTTCTAGTCTGCCTACAGTGCTCTCTGCTGCCACCTCTTTCCATGTCAGGAACTGTCCAGAGCAGGAACAAATTCCCATAGCAAACCTCTCCTGCTCTGGACAGTTCCTGACATGGACAGAGGTGTCAGCACAGAGCACTGTGGGCAGACTGTAAAGAACTATACAACTTCCTGTGGAGCATACAGCAGCTGATAAGTACTGGAAGGATTAAGATGTTTTAATAGAAGTAATTTATGAATCTGTATTACTTCCTGGCATTATTTTAATAGAAATAATTCACAAATCTGTTTAACTTTCTGTCACCAATTTATTTTTTAAAAAAATTACCCCTTTTTCCCCCTGGCTGCCACTGTTAGGCTAAGTTCATACAGCGTTCAATATAACACTACATTTACGGGCATAAACTCATATATATATATATATATATATATATATATATATATATATATATATATGTATATATAAAATTTACAAAAAAGAAAGTTGCAACAGCACTCTTGGTCAAAAAATGGAGGCTCTTAGCGCACTTTTTGATCAAAATGTGTCCCCCCATCCACCACGCGGAGGTTGCCTCATATCGGATGGGACCCTAACATGATAACTCACCTCTGCCGTGCATATAGCCTCTGACTGTGTGACATGTTGGATCAGCCATTGACTA